>NC_068911.1:94969336-95275169 GCF_023091745.1 Budorcas taxicolor | reverse complement strand
GATGAAACAATAGCAATGCTTCTCACTAGTGACATAAAAATAAATGGGAAAACATTACCAGGAATGCCACTAATTCAGAGCTTCCCAATCACACTCCTAGTGGAGACACCCATTTCCTGGTACTCTGGAGACTTATGAATAAAAAGATTAAAATGCAGTGACGTAACTATTACCCCTATAGAAAGCGTTGTAGGTAGAGTAAAAGCCCACAAAACATCAATTTACATGTGAAAACTGCTAATGACAGCAGGCAATTTGAAGCTATGAACTTCTTTAAATTTTACATTAGTTAATAATGGAGACGAAACAATAGATGTTGCCACTCAACATATATACTCTTAAAAACTCATCTATTTGAATACCAGTACATCACTGAACACAACAAGAGGAAGGACATATGTCTTAGAGGATTGTACTCAAAATACATTGCACATTAGTGAATAAAATATATAAGTATTAGTATAAAATATCTATAAGGGTTGGGAACACCTTGCTATTTTGGCACACTGCTTACTTTTTTCATTGAGTTAAATACTCTCCTTCAGATAGTGTCTTTATCTGTGGTTCATTTTTCAGTCTATTTAGTTTTATTTATATTTGTTATTTAATTATTTCCCCTTGACACATTATTGGTCATCGTATAATTTCAAGCCTACTTTTTTCATCTTCTATTACTCTAAATATTTGTTCTCAAAACATAATCTTTTAAGTATCACTTTATTTTTAAGGTTCAAATATTGACCTAAAAATGAAAGTGCAAATAATCTTCTCATCATTTTAAATGCAGCTGTTGTTTATCTTGAAATGATATGATGCTTTTAAAGTTTTAGGTCATTTTCTTTCATTTTGGACTGGCATAAATGTTTAAATAGCTAATCTTATACAAATAAGATAAAAAAACTGCCTGACAGAAACCTCCTTTATTGCATTTCCTCCTTTTTTCTTTTTGTTTTTTCACTTAGCAGAATATACATTATTAAAAATATTATGCAGTTTTCCTGATACCTTTATGTTTAACAAATCAATTTAATACTCATAATATTATCTGCCAATAATGCTAAACTATTACAGATACAATGTATATTATTTATAAAACTAAATATAATGTATATGATAAATTGTTCCTGAAGAATGTGTGTGATTAATTTTGAATATAACTTTGTTTTTGTTTCATAATTGATTATATTGAAGTGTTTTTACCCCTAGATTTTGTTTCATGTCTTTAAAAACAGGTAAATAATCCAATATTTAGTGTAGTTAGGCATTTATTATTGTTCCATTGCTCAGTCATGTCTGACTCTTTGAGACCCTATGGACTGCAGCATGCCAGGCTTCCCTGTCCTTCACTGTCTCCCTGAGTTTGCTCAAACTCACGTCCATTGAGTTGATGATGCCATCCAATCATCTCATCCTCTATCACCCCCTTCTCCTCCTGCCCTCAATCTTTTCCAGCAATAGGGGATCTTCCAGTGAGTCAGCTTTTCCCATCAGGTGGCCAAAGTATTGGAGCTTCAGATTCAGCTTCAGTCCTTCCAGTGAATATTCAGGGATGATTTTCTTTAGGATTGACTGATTTGATTTCCTTGCTGTCCAAGGGACTCTCCTGACTTTTCCAAAGCACCACAGTATGAAAGCTTCAATTCCTCCAGGCTCAACCTTCTTTATGGTCCAATTATCACATCCATACATAACTACTGAATTTGAATGGTTCTATGAAGACCTACAAGACCTTCTAAACTAACACCAGAAAAATAAAAAAGTCCTTTTAATCATAGGGGATTTGAATGCAAAGGTAGGAAGTTAAGAAATGGCTGGAGTAACAGGTAAGTTTGGTCTTAGGGTACAAAATAAGCAGGGCAAAGTCTAACAGAGTTTTGCCAAGAGAACACATTGGTCATAGCAAGCAACCTCTTCCACAAGAGACAAATCTACATATGGACATAACCAGATGGTCAATACTGAATTCAGATTAATTGTATTCTCAGCAGCTGAAGATGGAAAAGCTCTGTACAATCAGGAAAATCAAGACCTGAAGTTGACTGTGGCTCAGATCATCAGCTCCTTATTGCAAAATTCAGACTTAAATTGAAGAAAGTAAGGAAAACTACTAGGCCAATATTCAACTATGACTTAAGTCAAATCTCTTATAATTACACAATGGAAGTGATAAATATTCATGGGATTAGATCTGATAGACAGAGCGCCTGAAGAACTATGAACTGAGGTTAATAACATTGTACAGCAGGTGGTGATCAAAACCATCCCCAAGAAAAAGAAATGCAAAATGGTTGTCTGAGGAGGCCTTACAAATAGCTGAGAAAAGAAGAGAAATAAAAGGCAAAGGAAAAAAGGAAAGACATACCTATACGAATGCAGAGTTCCAAAGAATAACATGGAGAGATAAGAAAGCCTTCTTAAGTGAACAAAGCAAAGAAATAGAGGAAAACAATAGAATGGGAAAGACTAGAGATCAGTTCAATAAAATTAGAAATACCAAGGGAACATTTCATGCAAAGATGGGCACAATAAAGGACAGAAATGGTATGGACCTAACAGAAGCAGAAGATATTAAGACGAGGTGGCAAGAATTCACAAAACAACACAAAAAAAGAATTTATTGATAGCCAAAGTAATGCTTCAAATTCTCGAACCTAGGCATCAATAGTACGTGAACTGTGAACTTCCAGACTTTCAAGCTAGATTTAGAAAAAGGAGAGGAAAGAGAGATCAAAAGGCCAACATCCGTTGGATCATCAAAAAAGCAAAAGAGTTTGGAAAAACATCTACTTCTGCTTTATTGACTACACCAAAGCCTTTGACTGTGTGGATCAAAACAAACTGTGCAAAATTCTTAAAGAAATGAGAACACTTGACCACCTGACTTGCCTCCTGAGAAATTTGTACGCAGGTCAAGAAGCAACAGTTAGAACTGGACATGGAACAAAAGACTGGTTCCAAATGGGGAAAGCAGGAAGTCAAAGCTGTATATTGTCACCGTGCTTATTTAACTTATATGTAGAGTACATCATGCGAAATACCAGGCTGGATGAAGCACAAGCAGGAATCAAGATTGCTGGGAGAAATATCAATAACTTCAGATATGCAGATGACACCACCCTATGGCAGAAATGGAAGAAGAACTAAAGAGCCTCTTGATGAAAGTGAAAGAGGAGAGTGAAAAAGTTGGCTTAAAACTCAACATTCAGAAAACTAAGATCATGGCATCCAGGCCTATCACTTCATGGCAAATAGATGGGGAAACAATGGAAACAGTGACAGACTTTATTTTTTGGGCTCCATAATTACTGCAGATGGTGACTGCAGCCATGAAATTAAAAGAAGCTAGCTACTTGCAAGAAAAGCTATGACGGACCTAAACAGCATATTAAAAAGCAGAGACATTACTTTGCCAACAAAGATCCATCTATTCAAAGCTATGGTTTTTCCAGTAGTCATGTACGGATGTGAGAGTTGGACTATAAAGAAACCTGAGTACCGAAGAATTGTTGCTTTTGGACTGTGCTGTTGGAGAAGACTCTTGACAGTTCCTTGGACAGAAAGGAGATCCAACAGCCCATCCTAAAGGAAATCAGTCCTGAGTATTCATTGGAAGGACTGAGGCTGAGGCTGAAACTCCAACACTTTGGACACCTGCTGCACAGGTCTGACTCATTTGAAAAGACCCTGGTGCTGGTACAGATTGAAGGCAGGGGGAAAAGGGGACAACAGATGATGAGATGGCTGGATGGCATCACCGATTCGATGGACATGAGTTTGCCTGGCCTGCTGTAGTCCACGAGGTCACAAAGAGTTGGATGCGACTGAGCAACTGAACTGAAGTGACTGATTCTTAAATAATATAGTTCAGTTAAAAATAAATAAATTAATTAATTTAAAAAATATATATAGTTCAATTGAGTTCAGTCGCTCAGTCATGTCCGACTCTTTGCGACCCCATGAACTGCAGTACGCCAGGCCTCCCGTCCATTGCCAACTCCTGGAATTCACCCAAACTTATGTTCATCGAGTTGGTGATGCCATCCAACTGTCTCATCCTCTGTTATCCCCTCCTCCTCCTGCCCTCAATCTTTCCCAGCATCAGGGTGTTTCAAATGAGTCAGCTCTTCACATCAGGTGGCCAAAGTATTGGAGTCTCAGCTTCAATATCAGTCCTTCCAATGAACACCCAGGACTGGTCTCCTTTAGGATAGACTGGTTGGATCTCCTTGCAGCCCAAGGGACTCTAGAGTCTTCTCCAACACCACAGTTCAAAAGCATCAATTGCTCAGCACTCACCTTTGTTTATAGTCCGACTCTCACATCCATACAAGACTACTGGAAAAACCATAGCCTTGACTAGATGGACACTCCAAGGAGCAAGTGTCTTTTAATTTCATGGCTGAAATCACCACCTGCAGTGGTTTTGGAGCCCTCCAAAATAAAGTCTGTCACTGTTTCCAGTAGAAAAACCCATCTATTTGCCATGATGAGATGGGACCAGATGACGTGATCTTAATTTTCTAAATGTTGAGCTTCAAGCCAACTTTTTCACTCTCCTCTTTCACTTTCATCAAGAGGCTTTTGAGTTCCTCTTCACTTTCTGCCATAAGGGTGGTGTCATCTGCATATCTGAGGTTATTGATATTTCTCCCGGCAATCTTGATTCCCGCTTGTGCTTCCTCCAGCCCAGCGTTTCTCATGATGTACTCTGCATATAAGTTAAATAAGCAGGCTGACAATATACAGCCTTGATGCACTCCTTTTCCTATTTGGAACCAGTCTTTTGTTCCATGTCCAGTTCTAACTGTTGCTTCCTGACCTGCATACAGGTTTCTCAAGAGGCCGGTCTATAAATGCGTGTAATTATATAAACTTTTGATAATGCTGGGGCTTCCCAGGTGGCTCAGTCGGTAAAGAGTCTGCCTGCAATGCGGGACATCCGGCTTTGACCTCTGGGTCAGGAAGATCCTCTGAAGAAGGAAATGGCAACCCATTCCAGTATTGCCTGGAGAATTCCATGGACAGAGGAGCCTGGTGGGCTACAGTAAATGGGTCACAAAGGGATGGACATGACTGAGTGACTAATACATTTTGATAATGCTAAAATAGAAATACAGTTTGCATGTGAAATGCCTAACATTCAGTTTATGCCATTGATGTTCAAAAAATAGCAGCTATTATCTTTAAATATATGCCAGCCTTGACTAAATTTTTCATTTTATGGTAATGGAAATGCTTTCAGAAAAAAAGCAGAGATATTTAGAGTGTGTTACCAATCCACAGCATTTTTTTTTTTTCTTCCAGGACATTTTGCAATGTAATAAAATTATAAAGCTTAAACAGATATGAATCTTTTTTCTGAAGTTGATTAATTAAATTTTGTTATTTCAAACTTTGCCATTATCTTCACAAAATCTTGATTTTGGAAAATCATGCATGTGGCTTTAAAAAATTTTACTATTTCCTTCACTTAATGTGGGTGGCCTCAGCTTAAAGATTTATATGAGGAAGCAGGAGATATGATCCAGAATATATTTAAAGGAATTTAAATAAGGATATACAATTAATTAACATCTGTATTCATTTATGCCTAGCTTTACATTGGATAGATTCTATAGTCTATATTCTGCCATGGTTCAGAGCACGAAACTCTTTCTAACTGGAAAGATGTATGTAAAATAATCAGTGCAAGAAAGATGCTCACTTCACCTCCAAGAAAAACTTTGGCTTCTCTACTTTAAAGTTAAACAATAGACATTTCTTTGATTGGTATTTGTGAACTTTATGAACAACTTGTGTGGAGGAGGAAAAATCTATAAATATTAAAAAAAAGATTTAAGCTAGGAAAGTTCCTTTAATACTTCAGTATTATTTTATGATGTGCATGATTTTATGAAAGTAGATAAGGGCAAGCAATTGAAATGAATATCTTCACTACCTTTTCTCCCTATCTGAATGGTAGTGTAATGTGGCAACTGAATGAATTCAGTCACACTGAAGGAAATTGGGGCTTAAGGAAGTATTTTTTAATATATGGAAAAGTTGTAATTTAATAATTCTCTAATACTAATTACCTCTCTTGATATTTTTTCTGAAGTCTCTTTAGACAGACCTAAGTTGAACTAGATTATCTTTACTTCTCTCTCTTCTTATCTAGAAACCTCATTTAAACCTGAACACCAGGTATGAGATAAATGTCCCTCATTTTCACAATGATGCTCTATAATGAATACAGTATCCCAAGAACCTTCTTGGCTTACCTTTTGCTGCTGAATAACACCACATTTTATTAAATGTCTGTGGAATGTTCACTGAGATGTTACATAGCCTGTTCTCTTTAAACAGTAAGTTTTGAAAAATCTTCTTGGTTTGTATAGGTGATAACGGGAAACAAGAATAATGAGATTAAAACCTCTTCTTTCAGGTTTTTTAATTGAGGAACAAATTATTTCATAGTTTCTCATTAGTTATTCCCATGGATTCTAATGACAAGGTGCCAACTTTCACACTTTAAACAGGTTAATTAATCAGGTAATAATGAAGTTGGGTGATACCTGAGTGTTGGTGTGCTGAATAATCACAATTCCTACTAATGTGCTTAAATGTCTTTAAACCTGAGAGGATAAGTTGAAATTCAGATCTTCTGAGTTCTGCATAAATAAACATGTGCTAGGTAATGGGGAAACTAACTTTAATTTAGTATGCTACGTATAATTTTATTTGTGTTTTATATATGTGTGTACATAGACATGCTGCATATAAAGTGTTAGTCAGTCAATTGTGTCAAACTCTTTGCGACCCCCTGGACTGTAGCCCACCAGGCTCCTCTGTCTATGGGATTTCTAAGGCAAGAATGCTGGAGTGGGTTGCCATTTCCTTCTCCAGGGCATCTTCCCATCCCAGGGATTGACCTCACATCTCCTGCTTGGCAGGCAGATTCGTTATAACTGAGCCACCTGGGGAAAAAATATGTATAATATACATGTATGTAGGGGTGTGTGTGTGTATATATATATATATATATATAAATATATATATATATATATATATAAAAGCATAATATATTGCTTTTTTCATGTTTTTGGGTGCACAATCATATGTCAATCTTCACATTTAACAATTTGTACTTTGTTTAGCCAATACATAAAATTTTTTATTTTAAATCTCATGGTTCAATTGTGATTTCACTTATGAAACCAGGTAAGAGTGAAATTTTAAGTGAAATCTAACAAGATGACACTGTATATAAATGTGTCAAGTTAAGTATCATTATCAGGAAGATATCACTAAGGTGTAAATAGCCTGGAGGAACCGTGTCCACTGCTCAGCATGATACACTGAAGAGGTCTTAAGTCCTTGTCACCTAGATCTCCTTCTTTGACTACTTCAGGAGAGATCAGCATTTGAAAAAAATATATGTATCTAGTATGGTGAATGTCACCTTGTTTATAATCACAGAAGAAAACTGTAATGAAATTGTGAAGTAGACAAATTATTTCTTTTTACCCTATTGATATTGTAGACACATTTATCTCTAAGGAAACAAAAGGCTTGGGATACAAGGGGCACTGCCTTCTCTTACCAAAGTGTTTCATCCTTGTGAAATCAATAATAAAAAAAAATCTGCTTCCTAAGTGTAGTATGAGGGCATCTATATTTCCTTGGTAACAATTAAAATATTGATAGGGGGATAGCATATATAATTAACTCTCAACAAATTAGGTTTAAAAATTAGAGGGCATGTCAGGAAATAAAGGGTATATTCAAATCAATATTAAAATAATTCTACTATCAATCTTCAATTGTCAAAGTAAGTTAACTGTAGTTAGGAAGCAGTAAGGAACTTGAAATATCTCATACTTCTAGGATGAGGCTATCCAACAGGCAGTTAACAATCAGATCATGATTGCAGCTCCCTCAGCATGGAATCTAAGCAGTCAAGCCATGAGACTGGGTCACTAAGGACAGATGGAAGTTAGCAGTAAGGGGCATGCAGACAGGAGGAAGAGAGCTCCCACTCACATTTTCATCAAATCATTAGGTATTTTGAAACCTGGGACCACAACTCTGTCCTATGGTGACCTAACAGGTCCCTCCACTGTCTTGCAGAAAGGGGACTCGGTTTGCTTCCACCACAACTTACACTCAATCTATAAGGTAGTAAGATCTCTTCCTTTTGAATAAATCAAAATTCTCTCATTTGACTCACTTATCTGTCTAGCTACATATATTTCTGTATGTATAATATTTATTCTTATGTAAATATGTTTATATGCAGGCTGAAACACATGTATGCTGCTACTGCTGCTGCTAAGTCGCTTCAGTTGTGTCCGACTCTGTGCAACCCCATAGACGGCAGCCCACCAGGCTCCCCTGTCCCTGGAATTCTCCAGGCAAGAACACTGGAGTGGGTTGCCATTTCCTTCCTCAATGCATGAAAGTGAAAAGTGAAAGTGAAGTCGCTCAGTCATGTCTGACTCTTAGCGACCCCATGGACTGCAGCCTACCAGGCTCCTCCGTCCATGGGATTTTCCAGGCAAGAAGAGTGCTGGAGTGGGGTGCCATTGCTATGTTTATATAAAGCATATACATCTGCACGTTTACCTGTACTTATTTGGCTTGCTTGAGGTTTTTTATTACCTCTTTATTTTTATTTTTACTTTTTTGTTTGTTTGTTTGTTTGTTTGTGGATTTGTGTCACAGAAAAAGCAGTTTTTATATTTGCTCTGTTTGGGCTTGAGCTAAATGGGACTCAGCACCTCAAGTATCCAAATGGCTGTATCCCTCAACCACTCACTGGCTCATCCAGCAATACAATCTTGGGACCATAGTCTAGTTACTCACCTCCTAAGAGTACAACATAAACTGATTAATTAGGTTTTAAGTAATGCAGCAGGTGGAATTCAGCAAATTAGAACAATTAACTGATTGCATTAAGAATATCAGAATTAAATAATACATACTCATGGACTCAGGGATTTCAAAACACTCTTATTAAACAAGAAGGAGAATGATAACTTTTCTTATTATGCTTGAGTTTAAACCAAAGTTTCCAAGACCATATGTGGCCTAACAATTAAGTTTTTTCTCTGCTGGGACATAAAAAATGGTGCTTCAGCTACTGAAGTACCTACCTGTTTTTCTTCTGATTTACACATTGCAATTGCAAGCCATGATCTTTATTCATAGTTTATTATGAGTGACTGTCAATAATACTCATTAATGGAAAAATAAAATGAAGGAAACAGAACACAATCTTTCATAATATTCCAATGGCACATATTTTGCAGTTTTCTCCTCCAAAAAGCAATGTATGGACAAACCAAAACCCCCAAAAGCCCTTAAAGCTTTTGTTTCAAAATGACATGGTTTTGATAAGTTGTTGTTGAAAAGGAAAAAATACAGAAATACATATATCATTAGCACAACTGCATTCCATTATTGTCTTTTGCAAAATAAATTACATAAATGGGGTTTGCATTGTTTACTATACTTCACCCAGAGATTGGAATAATTAAGTTTCAAGAACTGAGATGCTTTGAAACACATTTAATTTAGTAAAATTGGTAAGGAAGCTACTGCAATTAAAAAAATAAATAAACAAAAAAAGACAAAAGTTTCCATGTCTTACTAGGTAATTTGGAGTGAATTTAGACCATGGCATTAGAAATACAAAAGGTAACTAAAAATGCCATTAAATGAAATGTTCCAAGTCCAAGCAATTTCCTTCTTAACGGAAAGTAAAATGCAAACAGAGATTGCTAAAACCCTGCTGTGTTTAATTTAAGTGTATGTAAGCCTTTTACTCACAGTCATTTTGTCTGGAGATAATCATGGCCATCCACAGTGGTCAGGGCTGTGAAGCATGGGTTGTCAAAAATTGCCCAGTCTTTGATTTCACCTTGCTTGTGTCAGCCAGGGTTCACGTCTGGCAAGTTCAGCTCGTTCATCTTTTAACAGGGTGGGATTCTCCTATTTCTGCCTCCATCAATTGGTTTTTGTTGCCTTTAGACTACTTGAAACAACATGGAACCATGTGTGTTAACTGCATGCCCACCATTGTAAGGTGCTAGGATTGGCCATATAAAGGCAAAAGACCTCTGTAGCTGTGTGAATATGTATCAACTACATATATCTTCATCTATATATTATGTATCTATATATATACATGGTTTACTCAGTATAAAATTCCCAATGGCAAAGCTTGCAAACATGAAATGAACATTTGTACACTATTTAAACTGTCAGGAGTATTTGTTACATACAGAATCCATTTTGAAAAGTAAAGCAAAATCTGGATAGTGGAGAAATGACTAAACACCTCTTTTAAATAGAGAATAAAGAGGTTAAGAATTAGGTAGACATATTGGGTCTGTTTAATAAGACTATTTTTCATTGGAGTGAATATTTTTTTGAGATTTAAAAATATATTTCACAATCCTTGATAAGACTACTTTGAAGACTAGAGAATGCCATTAACAGAAGACATGCCCAATACTGTTTTGCCATTTCATATTCAACTTCTGCTAGTAATCCCAACAATGAGGAGACACTTTGCCATAATATAATGGCTGGGCCATTCTTTTAATTTAAAAAAAAATTTGCATTAGGCATTTATTTAGCAATTAAGTGTGCATGAATCTCTGCTAATAAGTTGTACAGACAAAAAGTGACAATGAATCAAATAACAAGAGTTTCTATCTTCAAGCTAGAAGATGAGGAATTGTGAATTTTACAGAAGGGTGTGTGTGTGTATCCTGCCAATTTTCAATAGAAAAAGGAAAGATGCTTAAACATCTGGATAAGTCATTTTTAACATGTGAAAAACTCATGAATTATCACAAGGAGCCAACTTTCTTTCTTAGCATAATATAAGTAAATGGCCCCCAAAACATTTATTAATATGAAACAGCTAGAACTGGCATACAGGATTTCCATGTAAGTTATTAAGCAATGTAATCCAGCAGGCACTAAAAATTGGTGGTGTCACCTGAACATGTGATACAAAACTGTGGGTGTGGCCTCTGCCATGTAACAGACAACCAGAATAGCCACTGAAATACTTATAGTCTTTGATCACACAGGGACATTAGACGTCATCAATAAATCTGGGTTGTGGCCATTAATAAGCAGTTTAGGGTGTCCAGGGAAATTGAAAAGTATCTTAATGCCCTCTGTGATGTAAGTAGATCTTGAAAAATTTTTATTTAAATTGTACAGTTTTACCTCATTGATTTTTAGGTAGCTTTTTGAAACTGATGCTATTTCAGGACATGGTAATGAGGTGTGTCTATATGGAACTGTCCTCCACAGGTTTTCCACTTCTAAACAGCATTAAAAGAGCTTTCTAGAAATCAGAAACGGCAGAGTCCTAAGGCTTTTGAGATAATCCAGTCTAAACAACTGATATTATTTACTAGAAAGCTAATGGTCAAAGAAAGTATGCTACTTCATCAAGGATATAGATAGTTGGCAGGACTAACATATGAGGACATGTAGATGGAATATTGCATAGATTCCAAGGAGCAGCCTCTCCACAGAATACAACTTGTGAAGCACCCTCTGGAGATGGGAAAGTTGCAGAGTTAACCTTTCCAGCTGGCTCAATGGTAAAGAATCTGCCTGCCAGTTCAGGCAACATGGGAGACACAGGTTTGATCTCTGGATCAGGAAGATCACTTGGAAGGGAAAATGGCACCACACTTTAGTATTTTAGCTTGGGAAATCCCATGGACAGAGAAGCCTGGACGGCTACAGTTCATGGGGTCAAAAACAGCTGAACACAACTGAGCATAGCACAACAACAGTATAAACTTCAATATGAAATAATGTAAAAAAAACACCTCTTATGACCTCAGTGAGCTATAAAGGAATAATTATTATATATAATAAGATTATTAAGGTTATTAGTCACTGGCAGTTCAGTGATTGAGACTCCATGGTGCCGATGCAGGGAGCCTGGATTTAATATGGTCAAGAAACTAATATCTTGAATGCCACATAGCATGGCCTAAAAAAAAAAGTAATCTTAAGAACATTTTACAATGATCAAATGATTAAATTACTAAGATGTTAGAAGATATCTCAAACGAATAAAGCAAAGTGACAATAAGTAGAGAAAAATAAACAATATAAAATAAAATTTGGAAATTTAAAAGTAAAGTTTAGAGATTTTGTAAGGTTAATATGCTGATCTTACAGAAAAAAATTTAAAAAAAAATAAATAAAAATGGTATTCAAACTCAGAAGTAGGAAGTAGGTGGTAGTTTCTAGGGGCTGCTAGGAGGGAGAAATAAGGAGTTGTTCAATGGATATAAAGTTTCAGTTAAGCAAGATAAATAAGTTCTACTGATCTGCTTTTCTTTTTTTTCTTGCATTTCTTTTTCTTGGGGATGGTCTTGATTCCTGTCAACTTTAGATCCATTGAAAAACTCCTTATTTCTCCCTCCTAGCAGCCCTTGGAAACTACCACTCTATTCTTTACTTCTGAGTGTGAATACCACTTTTATTTTTATTTTTTTTAAGAAGAGAAGCAAAAAGCAAAGGAGAAAAAGAAAGATATACCCATTTGAATGCAGAGTTCCAAAGAATAGCAAGGAGAGATAACAAAGCCTTCCTCAGTGATCAATGCAAAAAAATAGAGGAAAACCATAGAATGGGAAAGACTAGAGATATCTTTAAGAAAATTAGAGATACCAAGGGAGCATTTCATGCAAAGATGGGCTCAAAAAAAGACAGAAATGGTATGGACCTAACAGAAGCAAAAGATATTAAGAAGAGGTGGCAAGAATACAAAAAGATCTTCATGTCCCAGATAATCATGATGATGTGATCACTCACCTAGTGTCAAACATCCTGGAATGTGAAGTGAAGTGGGCCTTAGGAAGCATCAATACAAACAAAGCTAGTGGAGGTGATAAAATTCCAGTTGAGCTATTTCAAATCCTAAAAGATGATGCTGTGAAAGTGCTACACTCAATATGCCAGCAAATTTGGAAAATTCAGCAGTGGCCACAGGACTGGAAAAGGTCAGTTTTCACTCCAATCCCAAAGAAAGGCAAAGCCAAAGAGTGCTCAAACTACCACACAATTGCTCTCATCTCCCATGCTAGTAAAGTAATGCTCAAAATACTCCAAGCCAGGCAGTGGCAGTATGTGAACCGTGAACTTCCAGATATTCAGGCTGGTTTTAGAAAAGGCAGGGGAACCAGCAATCAAACTGCCAACATCTGCTGGATCATCGAAAAAGCAAGAGTTCCAGAAAAACATCTATTTCTGCTTTATTGACTATGCCAAAGCCTTTGACTGTGTGATCACAATAAACTGTGGAAAATTCTAAAAGAGATAGGAAGACCAGACCACCTGACATGCTTCTTGAGAAACCTGTATGCAGATCAGGAAGCAACAGTTAGAACTGGGCATGGAACTAGACTGGTTCCAAATAGGAAAAGGAGTACGTCAAGGCTGTATATTGTCACCTTGCTATTTAACGTATATGCAGAGTACATCATGAGAAAAGCTGGGCTGGAGGAAGCACAAGCTGGAATCAAGATTGCCGGGAGAAATATCAATAACCTCAGATATGCAGATGACACCACCCTTATGGCAGAAAGTGAAGAACTAAAGAGCCTCTTAATGAAAGTGAAAGAGGAGAGTGAAAAAGTTGGCATAAACTCAACATTCAGAAAACTGAGATCATGGCATCCGGTCCCATCACTTCATGGCAAATAGATGGGGAAACAGTGGAAACAGTGGCTGACTTTTATTTTTCTGGGCTCCAACACCACTGCAGATGGTGACTTCAGCCATGAAATTAAAAAACACTTACTCCTTGGAAGGAAAGTTATGACCAACCTTGGCAGCATGTTAAAAAGCAAAGACATTACTTTGTCAACAAAGGTCCATCTAGTCAAGGCTGTGGTTTTTCCAGTAGTCATGTATGGACGTGAGAGTTGGACTATAAAGAAATGTAAACACTGAAGAATTGATGCTTTTGAACTGTGGTCTTGGAGAAGACTCTTGAGAGTCCCTTGGACTGCAAGGAGATCCAGTCAGTCCATCCTAAAGGAGATCAGTCCTGAGTGTTCATTTGAAGGACTGATGTTGAAGCTGAAACTCCAATACTTTGGCCACCTCATGCAAAGAGTTGACTCATTTGAAAAGACTCTTATTCTGGGAAAGATTGAGGACAGGAGGAGAATGGATGACAGAAGATGAGATGGTTCGATGGCATCACCGACTAAATGGACATGGGTTTGGGTAGACTCTGGCAGTTGGTGATGGACAGGGAGGCCTGGGGTGCTGCAGTTCATGGGGTCACAAAGGGTCAGACCCAACTGAGTGACTGAACTGAACTGAACTGATCTGCTTTATAAGGTAGTGTCAGTATTTAAAGACTGCATGACATGTTGCCAGTATTTACAGTTCTATGTTGTGCCGGTTTCCTGGCTGTATACATATGTGAAGCATTAAACTTTGTATATCGTATATGTGCAACTTTTTATATTTTAATTATATTTTAGAAAGTCTGTGGGGTCAAAAAATATACATACAGGTCAATGCTAGAACTATAAGACCAGAAATAAATCTAGTCAATTTATTTTGATGAAGGGATTATTCAGTGGGTAAAGAACAGTGTTTTGAATAAACAGAGATGGGACCCAAATATATATCTACATTCAAAAGAAAAATATTTGAACTATTAGCTCAAATAATATATAAAAACATAATTTGAAATGCATTGTAGACATAAATGTAACAGCCCAAACTGTAAATTCTTAGAATAAATCATGAGTAAATTGTCATGTCTTTATACTATTTAATGGTTTCTTAGTGATGATTTCAAAACCATAAGTAACAAAAGAAAAAAATAGGGACCTATGTAGAGCACAGGGAACTCTGCTCAATATGCTATAACAAGCTAATTGGGGAAAGACTTTGAAAAAAAAAATAGATACATGTAATATCTTTTTCTGGTTTTGGAATCAGGGTGATGGTGGCCTCATAGAATGAGCTTGGAAGTTTTCCTTCCTCTGCAGTTTTTTTGAAGAGTTTGACAAGGAAGGGTGTTAGCTCTTCTCTAAATGCTTGATAAATTTTGCTTGTGAAGCTATCTGGTCCTGGACTTTGGTTTGCTGGAAGACTTTTCATCACAGTTTCAACTTCATTACTTGTGATTGGTCTGTTTATATTGTTTCTTCCTGGTTCAGTCTTAGGAGGCTGTACATTTTCAAGAATTTGGCCATTTCTTCCAGATTGTCTTGTATTGCTTGTATTAGTCTATTATAATATTTTGTATTTATGTGGTGTCTGTCATAATTTCTCCTTATTCATTTATAATTTTATTGATTTGAATCATCTCTGTATTTTTCTTAATAAATCTGAATTTTGTTTTTCTTCTCAAAGAACCAGCTTTTAGTTTCATTGATTTTTACTATTGTTTTCTTCATTTATATTTTATTTATTTCTGCTCTGATTTTTATGATGTATTTCCTTCTCCTAACTTTGGGTTTTGTTTGTTCCTCTTTTTCTAGTCATTTTAGGTGCAAGATTAGGTTGTTTATTTGAGATTTTTCTTGTTTCTTGAGGTAGGATTGTATTGTTATAAATCTCCTTCATCAAACTGCTTTTGCTGCATCCCATAGGATTTGAGTCTTTGTGATCTTGCTGTCATTCGTTTCTATGTAGTTTTCATTTCTTTTTTGATTTCTTCTGTGATCTCTTGGTTATTTAGTAGCATAATGTTTAGTTTCCATGTGTTTGTGCTTTTATAGAATTGTAAAATTTCTGATCTCAGAGTATTGTGGTCAGAAGAGATACCTGATACAATTTCAATTTTCTTAAATTTACTTAGACTTTATTTGTGAATCAAGATGTGATCTTGTCCTGGAGAATGTTTCATGTGCTTTTTCGAAGAAAATTTATTCTGCTGTTTTTGTATGCAATGTCTTATAAATATCCATTAAATCTATCTGGTCTATTGAGTCATTTAAAGCTTGAATTTTCTTATTAATTTTCTGTGTGGGTGTTCTGTCCTTTGGTGTAAGTGGGGTGTTAAAGTCCATTATTATTATATTACTGTCAATTACCACTTTTATGGCTATTAGCTCTTGTATTATGTATTGAGGTGCTCCTATGTCAGGTGCATAAATATTTAAAATTGTTATGCCTTCTTGGATTGATCTTTTGATCATTATATAGTGTACTTCCTGTCTCCTGTAACAGTCTTTATTTTAAAGTCTACTATATCTGATGTGAGTATTGCTACTCCAGTTTTCTTTTGATTTCCATTTGCATGAAATATATTTTCCATCACTTTGTATTCAGTATGTATGTGACCCTAGGTCTGAAATGGATCTCTTTTATTATAGACAGCATATATATTTGCTGTTGTTCAGTTGCTAAACATGTTTGACTCTGCAACCTCAAGGACCATAGCATGTCAGCCTCCCCTGTCCTTCACTATCTCACACACTTTGCTCAAATTCATGTCCATTGTGTCAGTCATGCTATCTAACCACCTCATCCTCTGCGACACCCTCCTCCTTTTGCCTTCAGTCTCTGTAAGATCAAAGTCTTTTCCAATGAATCACCTCTTCCCATCAGGTGGACTAATTATTGGAACTTCGGCATTAGTTCATCCAGTGAATATTCGGGGTTGATTTCTTTTATGACTGACTGCTTTGATCTCTTTGCAGTCCAAGGGACTCTCAGGAGTCTTCTCCAGAACCACAGTTCGAAAGCACTGATTCTTTGGCACTCAGCTACTTAATGTCCAATTCTCACATCCATACAGGACTACTGGAAAAACCATCAGTTCAGTTCAGTTCAGTAGCTCAGTCGTGTCCAACTCTTCGCGACCCCATAAATCACAACACGGCAGACCTCCCTGTCCATCACCAACTCCCGGAGTTCACTCAAACTCACATTCATCGAGTTGGTGATGCCATCCAGCCATCTCATCCTCTGCCGTCCACTTTTCCTCCTGCCCCCAATCCCCCCCAGCATCAGAGTCTTTTCCAATGAGTCAACTCTTCACCTGAGGTGGACAAAGTACTGGAGTTTCAGCTTTAGCATCATTCCCTCCAAAGAACACCCAGGGCTGATCTCCTTTAGGATGGACTGGTTGGATCTCCTTGCAGTCCAAGGGAATCTCAAGAGTCTTCTCCAATACCACAGTTTGAAAGCATCAATTCTTTGGCGCTCAGCTTTCTTCACAGTCCAACACTTGCATCCACACATGACTACTGGAAAAACCATAGCCTTGACCAGACAGACTTTTGTTGGCAAAGTAATGTCTCTGCTTTTCAATATGCTGTCTAGGTTGGTCATAACTTTTCTTCCAAGGAAAAACCATAGCTCTGGGTATAGGGACTTGTCAGCAAAGTGATGTATCTGCTTTTTATTATGCTGTCTAGGTTTGTCATAGCTTTTCTTCCAAGAAGCAAATATCTTTAAATTTCATGGCTGCAGTCACTGTCTGCAATTATTTTGGAGACCATGAAAGTAAAATCTGTCATTGCTTCCACTTTCCCCCCTTATATTTGCAATGAAGTGATGAGACTAAATGCCATATCTTAGTTTTTTGAATGTTGAGTTTTAAGCCAGCTTTTTCATTCTCATCCTTCATCTTCATGAAGAGGCTCTTTAGTTCCTCTTCACTTTCTGCCATTAGAGTGGTATCATCTGTATATCTGAAGTTGTTATTTCTCCTGGCAATCTTGATTCCAGCTTGTAATTCATACATTATGGCATTTTGCATGATGTACTCTGCATATAAGTTAAATAAGCAGAGTGACAATATATCACCTTGTCATACTCCTCTCCCAATTTTGAACCAGTCTGTCATTCCATGTTTAACTGTTCTAACTGTTGCTTCTTGACCTGTATACAGAATTCTCAGGAGGCAGGTAATGTTGTCTGTTATTCCCATCTCTTCAATACTTTTCCACAGTTTGTTGTGATCCACACAGTCAAACGCCTTACCATAGCCAATGAAACAGAAGTAAAAGTTTTTTCTGGAATTTCCTTGCTTTTTCTATGATCCAACAGATGTTGGCAATTTGACCTCTGGTTCCTCTGTATTTTCTAAACAAAGCTTGTACATCAGGAAGTTCTCGGTTCATGTACCACTGAATCCTAGCTTGAAGGATTCTGAGCATTACCTTGCTAGTGTATGAAATGAAAGCAATTGTTCCATAGTTTGAACATTCTTTGGCATTGCCATTTTTTGGGATTGAATGAAGACTGATGTTTTCCAGTCTCGTGGCTACTGTTCAGTTTTCCAACTTTGCTGGCACATTAAGTGCAGTAGTTTAACAATATCATCTTTTAGGTTTTTAAATAGCTGGAATTCCATCCCCTCCACTAGCTTTGATGGTAGTAATGCTTCCTAAGGCCCATTTAACCTCACACTCCAAAATGTCCATCTCTAGGGGAGTGACCACACCATCATGATTATCCAGGTCATAAAGACTTTTTGGTGTAGTTCTTGTGTGTATTCTTCCACCTCTTCTGAATATCTTCAGCCTCTGTTAGGTCTTGTTTCTGTCCTCTATTGTGCCCATCTTTGCATGAAATATTCCCTTGGTATCTCCAATTTTCCGAAGAGATCTTTAGTCTTTTCCATTTTGTTTTCCTCTATTTCATTCCACTATTTATTGAAGAAGGCCTTCTTATTTCTCCTTGCTATTCTCTGGAACTCTGCACTCATTTCAGTATGTCTTTCTGATTCTCTCTTGCCTCTGCTTCTGGGTTTTGTTTTGTATTTATTCAGCTAGTCTGTGTCTTTTGTTTGAAGCATTTAATCCATTTACATTTAAGGTAATTATTGATATATATGTTCCTAGACTTAAATATAAGACTGGACACTCTAAAACTCTTAGATCAAAACATAGGGAGAACACTCTTTGCCATAAATCTCTGCAAAAATTTTTTTAATCCAACTCCCAGACTAACATAAACAAAACCAAAAATAAACAAATGGGACATAATTTAAATTAAAAGCTTTTGCACAGAAAAGGTAACCATAAACAACACAAAAAGACAGCTCTGAAATGTGAGAAAATATTTATCATTGAAGCAACTGACAAAGGATTAATCTCCAAAATATAAAATAGTACATGTAGCTCAATATCCAAAAAACAAACAAGGCAATCAACAAATGTTTGGAAGACCTAAAAAGCCATTTCTCCAAGGAAGACATACAGATGGCCAAGAGGTACATGAAAAGATGTTCAATATCACTACTTATTAGAGAAATGCAAGTGAAAACTACAAAGAGGTATCACCTCACACTAGTCAGAATGGCCATCATCAAAAACTCTACAAACAGTAAATTCTGGAGAGTGTGTCAAGAAAAGAGAACCTCTTGAACTGTTGATGGGAATGTAAATTGATACAGTCACTGTGGAGAACAGTATGGAGGTTCCTCAAAAAATTAAAAATAAAATTGCCAGAAATCCCACTACTGGGCATATATCCTTAGAAAACCATAATTCAAAAAGACATATGCACCCCAATGTTCACTCTAGGTCTATTTACAATAGCCAGGACATGGAAGCAACTTAAATGTCCATTGACAAATGAACAGATAAAGAAGATATGGTACATATCCACAATGGTGTATTACTCAGCCACTTAAAATGAATGAAATTGGGTCATTTGTCGAGTAGATAGGCCTAGAGACTGTCATAAAGAATAAAGTAAGTCAGAAAGAGAAAAACAAATATTGTATATTAATGTATATATATGGAGTCTAGAAAAATGGTACAGATGACTTTTTTGTAAGGCAGGTATAGAGACACAGATGTACAGACCAGACATGCAGACACAGGTTGTGGGGAATAAGGAATGAGATTAACTGGGAAATTGTGGTTGACATATATATATACTAATGTGTAAAATAGATAGCTAGTGAGAACCTCCTATACAGGACAAGGAACTCAACTCAGTGCCTTTTAGTGACCTTGATGGGTGGGATGGGGGAGTTGTGAGAAGGAGGTCTAAAAAGACAGAAGGATATATATAATTCATTTCATTGCATAGTAGTAACCAACACAAAATTATAAAGCAAATATACTCCAGTAAAAAAATAAGAATATATACATATAAATGTATAACTGAATCTCTTTGTTGAATATGTGCAACCAATATAACATTGTTAATCAACTATAGTCCAATATGAAATAAAATATTAAGAACATAAATACATTGATTAAATCAAAATTTAAAACTTTGCTTCAAATAAAAAATATAAAGGGAATCCAAAATAGAGGAAAAATATTTATAAATCATTTAAAGAAATGTCATACAGAATATACAAAATATTCCTAAAACTCAATGATAAAAAATCAAATAATCAATCTAAAACTGGGTATATTTTTTTAGATCTTTCCCTCAAAAAGATATGTATATGACCAACAAACACAAGAAAATACAATCAGAATCACAAATTATTTGGAAATTGTGAAAGAAATTCACTAGAGGCTGATTTATACCTGCTAGAATGAGTAAAATAGAAAACAACAACAAATATTGATGAGGATGATGAAAAATTGGAATCCTCATTTGTTGTTCATATTGTAAAATGGTACAGCACTTAGAATGGTAACACCTCAAAATGTTAAATGTAAGCCATTTGACACAATTATAATCCTAGTTATACACAAGAGAAATTAACTATACATCACTGCAAGAGAAAATTGTATACAAATATTAATTGCAGAAGCATTCATAATAACCAACAAGTAGGCAAAGCATAATGTTTATCAACTAATGAATAGATAAAAATTTTCTATATTCATATGAAACATTATTTGACAATGAAAAGAATGAAGTTCTTTCATCCATGCTACAACATGGATGAACCTTAGAAACAGTATGTTAAGTCATATAAGTCAGTCCAAACAGCGATGTACTATATGATGGCATCAATATGAAAAGTCTAGAATAAGCAATCCCATAGGCTGAGAAAGCAGGTTAGCGATTCTCGGGGCCTAGAAAGAGGAGGGAACTGAGAGTGATTGCTAACAAGTATGGGATTTCCTTTGGGGGTGATGAAAATGCTCTAAAATTAGAGAGCAGTGATAGTTACACAACTCTGTGAATAAACTAAATGCCATAGAATTGTATACTTTAAAAGGGTTAATATTATGATACATAAATTACATATTATTAATAATAAAGCTTCAAGAAAAACATTTATTGAAAGTAAAAATGTTGATATGTTAAAAAATGGTTTAAAAATACATCCATCTATTTATCTCAAACTTCTTTAATTTTAAAAATATAACAGGACATCAGAGATTTAGAATTATTAACATTATTTTTATAGTGAATGATTATCTTTCCATCACAACACTTACCAATGGTGTGTCTAGTTTAGGATTTCTGGAAAGCAGAAACTAGGGCAAGGATTATCATAGTGATGTTACTTGGGTAATGTAAATTAAATTAAGAAAAAAAAATTGTGGGTCAAAGAAAGATGCAAATCGCAATAATGGAATAGTCATCTGCAGTGGTTTTTGGAATTGTCATGTAATCACAGATGAGGTTTGCCCTCACAGTGGAGAAGACATAGCTCATCAATTGTGGGTGTGGGGGCTTGGAAAAAAATAGATGGGAAAAAGATAAAATTTAAAGCTGCCAGGAATACAAATGTGTGCATTGCAGATGGAGAGATCAAAGTAAATATACATATTTTTAAGATACTCTTCGGAGAAGGCAATGGCACCCCACTCCAGTACTCTTGCCTGGAAAATCCCATGGGCAGAGGAGCCCGGTGGGCTGCGGTCCATGGGGTTGCAAAGAGTCAGAACGACTGAGCAACTCCACTTTCAGTTTTCACTTTCATGCATTGGAGAAGGAAATGGCAACCCACTCCAGTGTTCTTGCCTGGAGAATCCGAGGATCGAGGGAGCCTGGTAGGCTGCCGTCTATGGGGTCGCACAGAGTCAGACATGACTGAAGTGACTTAGCAAGATACTCTTAAAAATTTTAAGAGACACGTGTACCCCAATGTTCATCGCAGCACTGCTTATAATAGCCAGGACATGGAAGCGACCTAGATGTCCATCATCAGATGAATGGATAAGAAAGCTGTGGTACATATACACAATGGACTATTACTCACCCATTAAAAAGAATACATTTGAATCAGTTCTAATGAGGTGAATGAAACTGGAGCCTATTATACAGAGTGAAGTAAGCCAGAAAGAAAAACACCAATACAGTATACTAATGCATATATATGGAATTTAGAAAGATGGTAATGATAACCCTGTATGTGAGACAGCAGAAGAGACACAGATGTATAGAACTGTCTTCTGGACTCTGTGGGAGAGGGAGAGGGTGGGATGATTTGGGAGAATGGCATTGAAGCATGTATAATATCATATATGAAATGAATCGCCAGTCCAGGTTCGATGCATGATACTGGATGCTTGGGGCTGGTGCACTGGGACAACCCAGAGGGATGGTACGGGGAGGGAGGAGGGAGGGGGCTTCAGGATGGGGATCACGAGTATACCTGTGGCAGATTCATGTTGATGTATGGCAAAACTAATACAATATTGTAAAGTGATTAACCTCCAATTAAAATAAATAAATTTATATAAAAAAATAAAAAAATTTTCACTTTGTCAGCCACACTTTGAAGAAAACAGATCTTAAATATTGTTTCATTACTCCTCATTCTGAAAGTGAATGTCTGTAGTGTGCTAATAAATATTTATCAACCAGCTTCCCTGGTGGCTCAGACACTAAAGGATCTACCTGCAATGTGGGAAATCTGGGTTCGGTCCCTGGTTTGGGAAGATCCCCTGGAGAAGGGAATGGCTACCCACTCCAGTATTCTTGCCTGGAGAATTCCACAAACAGAGGAGACTGGCAGGCTACAGTGCATTGGGTTGCAAAGAGTCAGGCATGACTGAGTGACTTTCATTTTCACTTTTCATTATATAACTAAAGATGTTATATATATATGTGTGTATATATATATATATATGTGTGTGTGTATATATATATATATATATATATACATAAAGTGAAGTTGCTCAGTCATGTCCAACTCTTTGCGAACCCACGGACTGTAGCCCACCAGGCTCCTCCATCCATGAGAATCCCCAGGCAAGAACACTGGAGTGGGTTGCCATTTCCTTCTCCAGGGGATCTTCCCGACCCAGGGATCGAACCCGGGTGTCCTGCATTGTAGGCAGACACTTTACCATCTGAGCTACCAGGGAAGCCCAAAGTAAGTCACTCAGTCGTGTCTGACTCTTTGTGACCCCATGGAATGTAGCCTACCAGGCCTCTCCATCCATGGGATTCTCCAGGCAAGAATATTGGAGTGGATTGCCATCTCCTTCTCCAGGAGATCTTCCAGACCCAGGGATTGAACCTGGGCCTCCCGTATTGTAGGCAGACGCTTTACCGTCTGAGCCACCAGGGAAGTCATATACATATACATATATTTGGGTGTGTGTGTATGTGAAAGACCAGCTAGTGGTGCACAGCTTGTGCTATCTCAAGGACTGATTGTTACATTTTGAAGTAGTTTTCAAGACATATGTTAAACTATTGGTAGTTTGAATTTAGTAATGTTGGTAGTATTTACACCATGAAAATTGGCAAATGCTGTACATCAAAGCTGTTTCTTTTCTTCCAAATCTAGTTGATAAATATTTATCAGCACGCTGCAGATATTCGCTTTCAGAATGAGTAATGAAACAATATTCAAGAATTGTTTTCTTCAAAGTGTGGCTGACAAGTGAAAATTTAATGGCCAATCTATAGGTTAAGACTGATGACAAGATTGAGGCCAAATGATTAACAGAACTTAAAACAAGCTTTTGATTGTAGGGTATTTTCATTTTATGTATGTATGCAAGCATGCTAAGTCGCTTCAGTCGTGTCCAACTCTGTGCGACCCCATAGATGGCAGTGCGCCAAAGTCCTCTGTCCACAGGATTCTCCATATATATATATATATATATATACTTTCAGTTCAGTCGCTCAGTGTGTCCGACTCTTTGCGACCCCATGAATCACAGCACGCCAGGCCTCTCTGTCCATCACCAACTCCTGGAGTTCACTCAAATTCATGTCCATCGAGACAGTGATGCCATCCAGCCATCTCATCCTCGGTCGTCTCCTTCTCCTCCTGCCCACAATCCCTCCCAGCATCAGAGTCTTTTCCAATGAGTCAACTCTCCGCATGAGGTGGCCAAAGTACTGGAGTTTCAGCTTTAGCATCATTCCTTCCAAAGAAATCCCAGGGCTGATCTCCTTCAGAATGGACTGGTTGGATCTCCTTGCAGTCCAAGGGACTCTCAAGAGTCTTCTCCAACACCACAGTGCAAAAGCATCAATTTTTCGGTGCTCAGCCTTCTTCACAGTCCAACTCTCACATCCATACATGACCACTGGAAAAATCATAGCCTTGACTAGACGGACCTTAGTCGGCAAAGTAATGTCTCTACTTTTGAATATCTAGGTTGGTTATAACTTTTTTCCAAGGAGTAAGTGTCTTTTAATTTCATGGCTGCAGTCACCATCTGCAGTGATTTTGGAGCCCCCAAAAAATAAAGTTTGAAACTGTTTCCATTGTTTCCCCATCTATTTCCCATGAAGTGATGGGACCGGATGCCATGATCTTCGTTTTCTGAATGTTGAGCTTTAAGCCAACTTTTATACTCTCCTCTTTCACTTTCATCAAGAGGCTCTTTAGTTCCTCTTCGCTTTCTGCCATAAGGGTGGTGTCATCTGCATATCTGAGGTTATTGATATTTCCCCTGGCAATCTTGATTCCAGCTTGTGTTTCTTCCAGCCCAGCGTTTCTCATGATGTACTCTGCATATAAGTTAAATAAGCAGGGTGACAATATACAGGCTTGATGTACTCCTTTTCCTATTTGGAACCAGTCTGTTGTTCCATGTCCAACTGTAACTGTTGCTTCCTGACCTGCATACAAGTTTCTCAAGAGGCAGGTCAGGTGGTCTGGTATTCCCATCTCTTTCAGAATTTTCCACAGTTAATATATTGTAATCCACACAGTCAAAGGCTTTGACATAGTCAATAAAGCAGAAATAGATGTTTTTCTGAAACTCTCTTGCTTTTTCCATGATCCAGCGGATGTTGGCAATTTGATCTCTGGTTCCTCTGCTTTTTCTAAAACCAGCTTGAACATCAGGAAGTTCACGGTTCACGTATTGCTGAAGCCTGGCTTAGAGAATTTTGAGCATTGCTTTACTAGCATGTGAGATGAGTGCAATTGTGTGGTAGTTTGAGCATTCTTTGGCATTGCCCTTCTTTGGGATTGGAAACAAAACTGACATTTTCCATTCCTGTGGTCACTGCTGAGTTTTCCAAATGTGCTGGCATATTGAGTGCAGCACTTTCACAGCATCATCTTTCAGGGTTTGAAATAGCTCAACTGGAATTCCATCACCTCCACTAGCTTTGTTTGTAGTGATGCTTTCTAAGGCCCAGTTGACTTCACATTCCAGGATGTCTGGCTCTAGGTGAGTGATCACACCATCGTGAGTATTCAGGTTGTGAAGATCTTTTTTTGTACAGTTCTCCTGTGTATTCTTGCCACCTCTTCTTAATATCTTCTGCTTCTGTTAGGTCCAGACCATTTCTGTCCTTTATCGAGCCCATGTTTCCACAAAATGTTCCCTTGGTATCTCTAATTTTCTTGAAGAGATCTCTAGTCTTTCCCATTCTGTTGTTTTCCTCTATTTCTTTTCATTGATTGCTAAAGAAGGCTTTCTTATCTCTTCTTTCTATTCTTTGGAACTCTGCATTCAGATGCTTATATCTTTCCTTTTCTCCTTTGCTTTTTGCTTCTCTTCTTTTCACAGCTATTTGTAAGGCCTCCCCAGACAGCCATTTTGCTTTTTTGCATTTCTTTTCCATAGGGATGGTCTTGATCCCTGTCTCCCGTACAATGTCATGAACTCATTCCATAGTTCATTAGACACTCTATCTATCAGATCTAGGCCCTTAAATCTATTTCTCACTTCCACTGTATAATCATAAGGGATTTGATTTAGGTCATACCTGAATGGTCTAGCGGTTTTCCCTACTTTCTTCAATTTAAGTCTGAATTTGGTAATAAGGAGTTCATGATCTGAGCCATAGACAGCTCCTGGTCTTGTTTTTGTTGACTGTATAGAGCTTCTCCATCTTTGGCTGCAAAGAATATAATCAATCTGATTTCAGTGTTGATCATCTGGTGATGTCCATGTGTATTTCTCTTGTGTTGTTGGAAGGTGGTGTTTGCTATGACCAGTGCATTTTCTTGGCAAAACTCTATTAGTCTTTGCCCTGCTTCATTCCGCATTCCAAGGCCAAATTTGCCTGTTACTCCAGGTGTTTCTTGACTTCCTAGTTTTGTGTTCCAGTCCCCTATAATGAAAAGGACATCTTTTTTGGGTGTTAGTTCTAAAAGATCTTGTAGAGACTTCAACTTCAGCTTCTTCAGCGTTACTGGTTGGGGCATAGACTTGGATTACTGTGATATTGAATGGTTTGCCCTGGAGACAAACAGAGATCATTCTGTCGTTTTTGAGATTGCATCCAAGTACTGCATTTCGGACTCTTTTGTTGACCATGATGGCTACTCCATTTCTTCTGAGGGATTTCTGCCCGCAGTAGTAGATATAATGGTCATCTGAGTTAAATTCACCCATTCCAGTCCATTTTAGCTTGCTAATTCCTAGAATGTTGATGTTCACTCTTGCCATCTCCTGTTTGACCACTTCCAATTTGCCTTGATTCATGGACCTGACATTCCAGGTTCCTATGCAATATTGCTCTTTACAGCATCAGACCTTGCTTCTATGACCAGTCACATCCACAGCTGGGTATTGTTTTTGCTTTGGCTCCATCCCTTCTTTCTTTCTGGAGTTATTTCTCCACTGATCTCCAGTAGCATATTGGGCACCTACTGACCTGAGGAGTTCCTCTTTCAGTATCCTATCATTTTGCCTTTTCATACTATTCATGTGGTTGTCAAGGCAAGAATACTGAAGTGATTTGCCATTCCCTTCTCCAGTGGACCACATTCTGCACATTCTGTCAGACCTCTCCACCATGACCCACTCGTCATACCTATATATGAGGGGGTGCTTCACAGGTGGCTCAACAGGTTAAGATTCTGCCTACAATTCAAGATACACAGGAGATGCAGGTTTGATCCCTGGGTTGGGAAATTCCCTGGAGGAGGAAGTGGCAAGCCACTCCAATATTCTTACCTAGGAAAATACCATGGACAGAAGAGCTTGGATGGCTACAGTCTATAGGATCACAAAAAGCCAGATACTACTGAAGTGACTGAGCATGCATACACATATATAGGGCTTCCCAGGGGACATGTGTCAATGCAGGAGACATAAGAAATGTGAGTTTGATCCCTGGGGCTAGAAGATTCCCCTGGAGAAGGGCATGGTAAACCACTCCAGTGTTCTTGCCTTGAGAATCCCATGAACAGAGGAGTCTGGCTGCCTACAGTCCATGGAGTTGCAAAAAGCCAGACATGACTGACACAACTTAGCACACACACACGAAGTATTAATATTTTTCAATATATATATTTTCAAAAAATAGCAGGTATAAATAAAACAATTGATTGCATCTGTTATTTATACCTTCCTCTTTATCCTCTATCTCTAGTATTAAAGAAGTTGTAGTATATAAATTTTAATGTTAGTCATGTTATTATTACTTGACTTGCTATGAAGAATGACTAATTCATTTTGTCCCCCCAAACACTGATTATTTAAATCTTGACTGCTGACCCTGCCAACAGTCATTTCATTCATTACATGGTGCAAAATGTTCCAGTCCTTTTCCAATTCAAAATGAAGTGGCACCAGAGTTATCACAGAAATCTTATTCATCCATTGATTTCTCGTCAGCTAAAGGATTGACTTCAAGGCATCTTTGAGTTCTTCAGGGTCTTATTTGGATTATGAGATTGAAGGCTTTGTTTCTTTGTATTTGATGAAAGTAATTACCACCAATTCTTCATTCTTGGGACACAGTATTATTAGAGTTGCCAAAATTCACCTGATGATCATGTGGAATAAAAGTGCCTTTACTTTATGGCTCTAACCTCAGAAATCTATTTATCAATCTGTTTCTTTTTTTTAATATTTTATTCAAAATCTGTTTTAAATTCATTTTAATCTCAGTTTATAGTATATTGACTTTTTAGGTGTTTGGTATATTTCGCTTTCGTCAAGATGAATGTTAAAGATATTGGAAAATGTCTACACATAAGAGCTCTGTAAAACAAAAGTTTTCGTTGTACTGTAACAACTTTCAGCTACCAGTCAGGAACAGATGATTTTAAAAGATAATTTTAGGTATCAGTGGTGGAGAAAAATAAATGTTTTCATCATAATGCAGCTTCAAGAAGTGGAAATTTGAAAATAGTTCATGTTTGAAAAAATAAAGGTAACAGAGCAGCTGCTTTAGTCTTATATATCAGTATCATTTTGGATCTATTAAAATTCAATTGATTTTTTATTACCACATTTAAAACTCAGTTGAAGGTGAGTACTTGTGACATTACCAAATTACTACATTTTTGCATATAGTGCTCTTTTTCAAGTTAAGCTGGAGGTTTTCTTAATTTTTGTTTGTTTTCTTGAAAACATATTTGAGTAATATTAGAGCAACAGAGAATAAAATGTATTCTGCCACTTTATCTTCTGTGTGTATATAAGATCTATCTAACTATAAAGGAGATCCTAAATCTGCCTAGACTAGTATCTCCAGACTTAATGTGATTTTATTTTTAGAGACAGTTGTTGTGGATACCTGTAATCCTGGAGGAAAAAAAAAACAACAAGCTAAAAGTGATAAAATAATGATCAAACTTATTCAGAAGAGTACCATGTCCATCTGAGCCTCAGTAGTATACAAATGGATAAAATTCCCTCTCAGAGTGGAGACCAAACATTGCTATCAGTTTTAGAGAGATAGAAACGTTTCTCAGGGCTAAGAGACAGCAGGAATAGTAGTAATATCAGTTGGAACCTTGATACACATCAAAGGAAATGAAGCCCCATAGCTGAAGAAATTACATGGATACTATAGACCAATAATTTTAAATATTAAAAGGCTCTTTTCAAGCTAAGGACAACTTGTAGTTTTAAGCAGACAGCCCAAGGTTAGCAAGTACTGAGAAAAATTAGCCCCTTGAATACAAATTTTTTTTTTTTTTTTTACCTTCAAGCTTCCTAGGGATTAAAGTGGCTCATCTAGTTCTCACTGATTAATGAAATATTTTTCTACCATTGTCTTGTGTGTGTATGTATGTGCACTCATGTGTATGCTTTTTATCAACTTATGTCCATATTTAAAAATAAATTTTCCTCAATCCATTTTATATATCATGTATTGAAGAACAGTGTCAATTTTTAATTTCAATAGAAATGTATTGTCAATTGGGGTGTCTCTAGCCTATTTCAAACCTGATATTTAAGCTGATATTCAAATTTGAAGCCTCATTTTCTTTCTTAATAAAAGCTATCTCATCTAGCTATCAGTTTATGCTTTTGTTGTGTCAACCTGATAATATAAGCATACAGTTAGAGGTTCTGATTTATGATGGTTTCTTTAAAAGATAGCTTGCATGTAACTCTTCAGTCGTAGAGTATTTGCTTGTTTGGTTTCTAACAAAGGCTCACTAAATTGAGTGAAACTAATATAAAACTTACCTTGAAACAGTTCCTTTGCTGAACTCTATCCTCAAAGGATTTTCTAATTTGCAATTTATATTTTAGACTTTGACTAGGAAATTAAAAATAAATAACATGTATTACTCTCTGAAAATACTTGATACCATTTCAAAAGCTGAATAGAGTCACGGATCTTGGATTATTAAGACACTTGTGTCCTCACCATATATTTATAAAGAAAGATAATTCAACATGATTTGCCACTAATTCAATGTCATTTTGAAAATTCTGATACAGTAAATCTATGTTATTTTCCAATACTTAGGCAATCTTTCCATATAGATTTGTATTAGGAGGTTTAGATTTTGAAACCAGGTGATGTTGGACATATGCATACAACTTTACAAATTTCAATTAGAAAATATGATCACTTGGGGCTTCCCTGGTGGCCCAGTGGTAAAGAATGCGCCTGCCAATGTGAGAGACACAGGTTTGATTCCTGATCCAGAAAGATCCCACATGCCATGGAGCAACTAAGCCCATGGGCCACAACTATTGAACTTGTGCTCGAGAGCCTGGAAGCCTCAACTACTGGAGCCTACATGCCCTAAATCCCCTGGTTGGCAACAGCAGAAGCCACCACAGTAAGAAGCTCATGCATGGCAACTGGAAGGAAGCCTGCACAGCAACAAAAACCTGGCAGGGCCAAAAATAAATAAATAAAATTATATTTTAAAAAGATCATTTTGATATGAGAAAATAAACTCTTTTGGCTATGGTTTTGGCTTCTATTTTCTCTCATTTTTCATGAAGAGAATGATTAAACTGAAATGTACTTATATTTCCTTTTTCAGTACAAGCTTTAAAACATATTAAATCTCAATAAAAAGAATTCTCAGTTTCTGGGTTGTGTTCCGGTTAACTGAATTTCTGATTAAACTAGGTTGAGGATACAATTGAATCTTAGTCATAAAATTTTTGAAAACATATTTGTTTTTCTAACTTAATATGTTGAACTTAATTCAATCCAATGTCTGTAGTTCATTCTTTTCATTGTACCTCAAGATCACCATCCTGAACAGGAATTATAATTGCTAAGAACTAGACGAAAAAGGATTAAGCTGTACAAGCAGTAACTCAAGGACACTGAGAAGCTACTTTTGGACCAACTGCTCAATCAGCTTCCTTTCCCTAATTATTGGTTTCCTCCTCACAAAAAGTGTAAAAAATTTTTTTAATCTTATTATCTGAGGGTTTTGATTGTTTGAAATTCCTTTACTCAATATTCAATGAAAAAAATGAATATATTATGATTAAATACAGCAATGTCCTAGATTCTCAGTTTTTTCCCTAAGCCAAGAAATGTGGTTAATTTCACTGTTAACTTCAGAAAATAGATTGAACACTAAGATTTTTCACTGACTTCTTCCTAGCTGATTCCATTTGATTATGGATCTGTTAACAGTTTGATGCTCCAAGGAAGGCATCTATATCATGTCTTCATAAAGAGCCTGTGTACAGTGAATTGTTCTCCATTTTTGCTTTTGTTTGCTGGTTGATTTGGTATCATGTGAATAAACCAAGAAGGCAAATTTCTTACAGGTACTTATTTCCAATGTGCTTAATGGCTGGAGCTATACTAAGTACAGGTCACCAAGGCTTTGAATACAAAAATTAATGACTGGTCCATCTCTGCACTAATAGAAGTTTCTATCCCATGGGTAGCTTGGACCATATGTGTAGCACAACAAAAGTGCCATCTAGAAGTTATTCACAATTATTGCTTCATGTCAGGATTGTTGAGGGTTTCTTTTTTTTTTTATCAAATAAAAATGAATCATAGAACAGACTGATGTATGTTCATTAAACTATAAAAACTTGTTAGGCTATCATCTTACTGTGCAAAATGGAAGTCTAATAGAGGTAACCTAGATCGTGTCAGTCCATGGTATGAATGTGACATGCGAAGGGAGAAATAGACTGAAATCTGTCTGCATTATACCAGGAAATTACATATTCTTCTTAAAGTAAAATAAACACTTGACAAAGCTGTTAATCATCCCTAGTGGAAAGGATTTACAGATTCAATATTAAGATGAGCTTCCTACTGGTCTTAGAAGCACTGTAGTCAAATGAATCCATTTTCCTCTGAAATCATTTAGATAAAAATTATATTCACATCGAGAAATATGAACGGCTTGAATGCTAAAATGTCACTTTAAAAATGCATTGTCCCTTCCGTGGGCTCCTAATAGCTTTCAGTTAATATTTGGTTAGCAGAGAAAGACATCCAAATCCAAGCCAGTTTCTTGAATGGAGAAATTACTAACTTATCTTTTCTGTGAAAAAAAGAATGAGACTGCGGATGGCAAGAGAGGCAAGTATATGTGTCTTTCAAACTCACTTCAGAGTTATGCATGTAACTCAGCCATAAAAGAATATGCATTTTTATTTTAAGCTTAATTCATTGAACTTATCTCTCATATTTTAGGATAAATTGAAATAATCTTTAACTGATAATGTATTTTTAAATTTACCCTCAGTGATATTGTAGCTGGTAACTCCTATAAAGACAAACAATTTTTTAGCAGTTATACACTCACAAAGAAATGACAGAATTTAGTGATTAAAGATGTGTGCACTGCAGTATAAGTGCATTTGTTTCCTAGGAGACAAACTAGTACTGTTCCTCTGAAGAAATTTGTAAGCATTAAGATATTCTGTAATCAGGCCCCAAGAGAACATATTAAACCTTTTAAAAGGAATAAATATTTGACATCCTCACCATTTTCTAAATATATTTGTAGATGAAGCTTGTTGTCAAGGGGCTGTGTTTCAGGGGTGAGGACCAATGATATTACAGGTGAGCTGAGAACATAGCGTAACATGGCTAATCTAGGTGGCAGGTTTAATGCAGGTATTAGCCTGAACAACTGTGTTCCTTTAAAACCATGAGGTAAGAATGACAGCTACAATAAGACAAAGGGAACTCATTTTAGAATAATGATTCAGAAGCAGGAGTAAAAGGACTAGATTCAAAACACAAGTCTCTTAAAAATGGTATAATTACAGAAAAAAAATAAGACTCTTTTCTCAGGAGGCACTGTTACAGGTGGCAGGCTAAGAAAGTAGTCGTGTAAATGATACTATTTGTTGGATGATTAAAGACACCCCTATCTAAAAGTATGTTTTCTGTGTGCCTATCATAGCACCTAAATCACTACCACAGAATTGCATACAGGCCTCCTTTATCTCCATGACTATGAATAAAGGTAAAACAATTTTTTAAGGTCTTATATTGTACAGAAATAAAGAAGATATAAGGTTTGCATCTGGTCTCAATCTCCTCCTCTATAAAATAGAGATTATACTATCTGCTCATAGCATTTTCAAAGCAATATACATTTTAAAATTCCAGTATAGGACATAATGAAGTATCTTGTTCAAATAAGCATTTGATACATGGCAGTACTTATTATCTTCATTAAGGTAAATGAGTCATACATTACTAGAAAGCACATTTTCAAACAACTCCTATGCATGGTGCCTCCATCATAGTGAGCTTTTGGGAAACATAGACAGCAAAATACAGACAAATGCATATGTAGTATACAATACATCTGATAACGATTTTTACTCTAAAGAAAAAGCAGAGGTGGAAGAGATAGGAAATCTCACTTCAGCTATGGTGAACAGAGGACATCTGAACAGAGATCTAAAAGCAGGGAGAGGTAACATGATAATGGCTGCTGGAAGTTTAGTTCAGTTCAGTATCTCAGTCGTGTCTGAATGTTTGTGACCTCATGGACTACAGCACACCAGGCCTCGCTTCCCATTGCCAACTCCCAGAGTTTACTCAAACTCACATCTATTGAGTCAGTGATGCCATCCAACCATCTCATCCTCTGTCGTCCCCTTCTCCTCTCACCTTCGATCTTTCCCAGAATCAGGGTTTTTTCAAATGAGTCAGCTCTTCCCATTAGGTGGCCAAAGTATTGGAGTTTCAGCCTCAGCATTAGTCCTTCCAATGAATATTCAAGACTGTTTTCCTTTAAGATGGACTGGTTGGATCTCCTTGCAGTCCAAGGGACTCTCAAGAGTCTTCTCCAACACCACAGTTCAAAAGCATCAATTCTTTGGCGCTCAGATTTCTTTATAATCCAATTCTCACATCCATACATGACTAATGAAAAAACATAGCTTTGACTAGACAGACCTTTGTTGGCAAAGTAATCTCTCTGCTTTTTAATATGCTGTCTAGGTTGTCATAACTTTTCTTCCAAAGTCCAAGTGTCTTTTAATTTCATGGCTGCAGTCACCATCTGCAGTGGTTTTAGAGCCCCCCCCAAAATAAAATCTGTCACTGTTTCTACTGTTTCCCCATCTATTTGCCGTGAAATAATGGGACTGGATGCCAAGATCTTAGTTTTCTGAATGTTGAGTTTTAAGCCAACTTTTTCACTCTCTTCTTTCACTTTCATCAAGAAATTCTTTAGTTTTTCTTCATTTTCTTCCATAAGGGTGGTGTCATCTGCATGTATGAAGTTATTGATATTTCTCCCAGCAATCTTGATTCCAGGTTATGCTTCATCCAGCCCAGTGTTTCTCATGATGTACTTTGCATATATGTTAAATAAGCAGGGTGACAATATACAGCCTTGACATACTCCTTTCCCTATTTGGAACCAGTCTGATGTTCCATGTCCAATTCTAACTGTTGCTTCTTGACCTGCATACAGATTTCTCAGGAGTCAGGTAAGTTGTTCTGGTATCCCCATCACTTTCAGAATTTTCCACAGTTTGTTGTGATCCCCACAGTCAAAGGCTTTGGCATAGTCAATAAAGCAGAAGTAGATGTTTTTCTGGAACTCTCTTGCTTTTTCCATGATCCAGCAGATGTTGGCAATTTGATCTCTTGTTCCTCTGCCTTTTCTAAAAACTGCTTGAACATCAGGAATTTCATGGTTCACGAACTGTTGAAGGCTGGCTTGGAGAATTTTGAGCATCACTTTACTAGCATGTGAGATGAGTGCAATTGTGTGGTAGTTTTAGCATTTTTTTGGCATTGCCTTTCTTAGGGATTGGAATGAAAACTGACCTTTGCTAGTCCTGTGGCCACTGCTGAGTTTTCCAAATTTGCTGGCATACTGAGTGCAGCACTTTCACAGCATCATCTTTTAGGATTTGAAATAGCTCAACTGAATTCCATCACCTCCACTATCTTTGTTCGTTGTGATGCTTCCTAAGGCCCACTTGACTTTGTGTTCCAGAATGTCTGGCTCTAGGTTGGTGATCACATCATCATTATTATCTGGGTCGTGAAGATCTTTTTTGTATAGTTCTTCTGTGTATTCTTAGGTATTACAAAAAAGTTTAAGCCCCAGCCCTTGCCTTTTGTGGTCACTGTAGTATTTTCAGGACCCAGGATTTAGAGAGGACAATTCCATTAAGCATAAAAGTGGATTTATGAATCTATTTCATATAGAGTCTGCACCATTGCCAGAAATTCCATTTTCCTTTTGGTCCAATAATCATGTGTGGCCACACACAATGGTAGTTACACATGGTCCACATTAAAGAAGAAATATTCAGAGGTCAACTTTTGTCATTTTTGTCTCTGCAACATGCAGATGGAGAATAGCATGGTGTAGGTGGGGAAACAAAACATTTACTATCTGAAGTTAAAAAATTGGGGTTTATTTTCATTTGGAAAATAGAGAAATCTCTGTTTTACAGTATTGTGAAGTTCCCAGGTGGTATAGTGGTAAAGAATCTGCCTGCCAATTCAGGAGATGAGACTGAGTTTGATCCCTTGGTCTGGAAGATTCCCTCTAGTAAGAAATACTACTTGCCTTCAATATTTCCCAGCATCAGAGTCAGGAATCAGCACCACGAAAGAGTCAGAGTCAGCATCAGGAAAATACTTTCCAGGCAAGAAAACTTGCCTAGAAAATTCCAAGGACAGAGGAGCCTGGCAGGCTACAGTCCACGGGGTCACAAAGAGTCAGACATGACTGAGCACACACATCACACAGTTCAGAGACCCTCCCAGGCATGAGGGAAAATTATTGAAATAGATCTAAGCAAATACTTAGCAAAGTTCAGTGATAGTGAAGACACAAGCACTTGCTTATTTAATTACCATGCTTTTAAATGTATGATGACAACTAAGCAGGAGACTATATACATAGGGAAGCAAATTGAGTAGGAAGATTCAAAAAAGATTTTAAAACTTATTTAATGTATATGGAGAGTACATCATGCAAAATGCCAGCTGGATGAAGTACAAGCTGGAATCAAGATTTCCTGGAGAAATATCAACAACCTGAGATACACAGATGATACTACTTTAACGGCAGAAAGTGAGGAGAAACTAAAGAGACTTGATGAAGGTGAAAGAGGAGAGTGAAAAAACTGGCTTAAAACTCACATTCAAAAAACTATGATCATGGCATCTGGTCCTATCACTTCATGGGAACTATTTGAGGAAAATGTGGAAACAGTATCAGATTTCATTTTCTTGCACTTCAAAATCAATGCAGAGGTAACTGCAGCCATGAAATTAAAAGATGCTTGCTCCTTGGGACAACAGCTGTGACAAACCTTGACAGTGTATTAAAAAGCAGAGACTCATTTTGCCAACAAAGGTCTGTATAGTCAAAGCTAATGTTTTTCAAGTAGTCATGTATGGGTGTGAGAGCTGGACCATAAAGAAAGCTGAGTGCTGAAGACTGATGCTTTTGAACTGTAGTGCTGGAGAAGAAAGACTTTTGAGAGTCCCTTGGACAGCAATGAGATCAAACTAATCAATCCTAAGGGAAATAAACCCTGAATATTTGTTGTAAGGGCTGGTGCTGAAGCTGAAATTCTGATACTTCGGCAACCTGATGTGAAGAACTGACACACTGGAAAAGACTCTGATGCTGGAAGATATTGAGAGCAAGGGTAGAAGGGGTGACAGAGGATGAGATGGTTGGATGGACTCACTGACTCAACAGACATGAGCTTGAGCAAACTCAGAAGATAGTGAAGGGGAGGGAAACCTGGTGTGCTGCAGTTCATGGGGTCACAGACAGTCAGACACAACTTAGTGACTGAACAACAGCAATATATACAGCATACATATTATGAGTATGAAAAAAATAACAGAAAATGATAAACTTTGCTATTTCATCATAAATGACATAGAAATAACTACTTTAGGTAAATTAGAACTATACATATCATGGAGAGAAGCTTTGAATAATGTTTGAAAACTCCAGTTTATATACTGGTTCTCTCACCTACCATAGAAAGGCTACTATTTCTGAAACATCTTTATTGGATTTCTGGTTTTCAGATGTGGCAATAATCATATTTTTGTTTTAGTGGACCACTTAGGTGGGGACAAGGAATGGGGTTAAGGATGGTGGCCCACTAAATTCTAACTATTTCAGCAGAACTGCATAATGAAACTGGCACAGCACCTGCCTACTCTGATCCTCTGGCCCCCGTACAGTAAGATGTAGTAAATGTATACATAAAGGCAGAAGCTCTAATGAATAATAAAAAGGAAACAGTCTTAAATTGAAAGTAAACATTCCCATATGTATTAAAATTGCATTGTCCAAAACAGTATCCACTAGTCACAGATTTATTTATTTTAAACCTAACTATTGCAACTCTTGAAATGTGCCTAGTCTGAGTGGAGGCGTTCTGTAAATGTAAAATGCATACCTCATTTAGAAGATTACATACAAAACCAAGAGTGTAAAATAGCTCTTTAACAATTTTACATCAATACATGTAAAATGACATTTTTATTTAAATAAAATATAATTTAAAAATTAAGTTGAACTGTTTGTGTTTGCTTTTTAAATATGACTACTAGAATCTTAAAGTTACATATTAGCTAGTATTTGTCATTTTATCATATTCCTACTGGACAGTTGTATCAGAACATTATTGGTCTGGGCTTTAGTTTGGCCAATGCAATATGCTTAGTCATGTCTGACTCTTTATGATACCATGGACTATACAGTTTATGGAATTCTCCAGGCCACAATACTGGAGTGGGTAGCTTCCCAAACCAGGGATCGAACCCAGATCTCCCACACTGCAAGAGAACTCTTTACCAGCTGAGCCATCAGGGAAGCCCAAGAATACTGGAGTGGGTAACCTCTCCCTTCTCCAGCAGATCTTCCCAAATCAGGAATTGAACCAGGTCTCCTGCATTGCTGGTGGATTCTTTACTAGCTGAGTTATGAGGGAAGCACTAATGCAATATGCACTGTGCAAAAAAAAAAAAAAAAAAAAAAGATATTGATGGCTTGAGTGAGAAGAGAATCATTTTGGTGTCTAATCTGAGTGTGAATCCAAGCTATATAACTTAATAGCTATGTGATCATGAAATTTTTATTTTAACTTCTCTGAGGTTCAAAGATTTTTACTCTGTAAATAAAGAATAATAATATTAAAGGCTTAAGGTTATGGAAAATGTACTTAGCACAGTCCCTGGATCACAGAAAGTGCTAGGCAAATTTATATTTTTCTTCCAACACTAGGAAAAAAGAACTGTATTCTGCCCACCCTGCCTCTAACAACTAGCTTTATGTTGGCAGTCATATCTGTTAGTTTCTTTCAGCTATGTTTAATTTGGATGTGAAATGGGTATAATAATATTACAATTGTTTTGAACATAGCTATATGTACAAATTGCTTTTCTGGGTTCTTTTAACTTCAAATATTCAAATATTAATTATTGAATACTGAGAGATTCAAAATATTAAAAATAGAAATAGATTGTCTACCAGGAATCCTCAATTTCTCCTCAGGATTTAGGATAAAAGAAATTCAAGTTAAATCTGACAAAAAATGATATACTCAGTAAGATTGTTATATCTGACATCATCAAAATGGTGGCCAATATATTTTATCTGCAATTATTTTTATTAAAATTAAAATACCTGCTCCCTAATTTTAAAAGCTTTTTTAAAGTGGCAAGTTTTATCCATGTTTGGGAAAAATGCTGTCTCTTTTAAAACCAGATAGATATTTTTGAGAAGCTGCTTGTGTCCTTTCTAAAAGTAAAGCTATTTTGCCCAATGAATATAAACCATACTTCCACAGCAACACTGTCTCCATTAAAGAAGGCAAAATCTGCCTGATATCCAGGAAATTTGTCTGATCAGCAGGCGACTTATGGTGAGAATCCAATGGGTAACTCTACCCTTTACTTTTTAATAGGATTACAAATTTCCTTTTAACAAGCATAGCTTTTTCTCCCTTTTCTCTTTTGTAAAGCACTATTGTCTAAATATGTGGAGAGAGAAATTAAAGCAACTAATCTGTGTGTGATTCATTTATCCTCAATTATTGGGGGGAGGAGGAAGCCTCACTGGCTCAGAGGTAAAGTACCCCCCTAACAATACAGGAGATGCAAGTTCGACCCCTGGGTAGGGAAGATCCCCTGACTGAGGACATAGCAACCCACTACACTATTCTTGCCTGGGAAACCCCATGGACAGAGGAGCCTGGCTGGCTACAGTCCATGGGGTCACAAAGAGGCAAAAGAGACTCAGCAACTAAACAACAACAACAACATTGTGAGGAAGTGCTTCCAGAAGTGAAAAATGAAGGCCAGTGACCTGGACTCTGGGCACTTCTTAAGAACAGAATCCTTACCTATGGAATACTTTGAGCAGGATATCCCTGGTTGAGAACTGCTTATTGCAACAGCAATCATAACAACAACCTTACACATCTATGTACTTATAAGACATGGTTTTCTGGAGAATGTGATAAAGCTGTACAGAACTAAGATTATATAAAAGAGTTAAAATGGATATGTTTCATAACTTCAGTGCTCTTTGTTGAGTGAGATGACAAACACAATTTACAGAGGCTTCATCTATTATACAGTAAATATGTTGTAGGCAATGGCACCCGACTCCAGCACTCTTGCCCGAATCCCATGGATGGAGGAGCCTGGTGGGCTGGAGTCCATGGGGTCGCTAAGAGTCAGACACGACTGAGCTACTTCACTTTGACTGTTCACTCTCATACATTGGAGAAGGAAATGGCAATCCACTCCAGTGTTCTTGCCTGGAGAATCCCAGGGACGGGGGAGCCTGGTGGGTTGCTGTCTATGGGGTGGCACAGAGCCGGACACGACTGAAGTGACTTAGCAGTAGCAGCAGCAGCAGGTTTTATATACAGAGTACATGTACAATGTAGAGAGAAATATTTCTGAGGAGCCACAGGAGCAGTTCCAGACCTCACTTTACTTTGCTTTTGCTTCTTAATTACTTGAATCCTAAAAATAATTAGTAACATATGATCCTGGCTTAGATTAAAGTAATTTATTAAGAATTTGATTCTTTATTTTTGACTCAGAAAATATTATGCAGAAACTATACTTTCACTATGACTCTATCTTTTGTACATAAATTAGAAAATTAAAAGTGAACCTTTCCACAAATGTAAGTACCGGGCTCTCAGTGATACCTTATGTCTGCATTTCTATAAGAATGGACACTAATCTTGTTCTCTGAAGGAAATAAGGTTCAAAAAATAGGACTCCACAGTTCTAAACTGAGATTGTTGTCATGATTATATATAATAATTTGCATTATTCTTTATATAATCTGCTGTGGAACACCATTTCCACAACATGTAATGGATTCTTCATTTCATGTCCTCATCCAATGTATATAATATATGGGTACAGTTAATATGAAAGCTTTGTAAACTGAATATATTTAATCCAAACATTTTCCAGGTTTTCAATTAAGAAAATTATAACAGATATAAAACATAAATAATCATAAAGTTGACATAGTAAAACAGTGCATATAGGGAACAAAGATGCAGTGAGCTGTGTATCCTTAAAACACCTGCCTGTCTCTAAATGGCTGTGATTGTATATCTGGAGCATATATCCCTTTATAAAGCAAATTTCTGTCCTTTATTGTGTCTATCTTTGCATGAAATTTTCCCTTGATATCTGTAATTTTCTTGAAGAGATCTCTAGTCTTTCAAATTCAACTGTTTTCCTCTATTTCTTTGCACTGATCACTGAGAAAGGCTTTCTTATCTCTCCTTGCTATTCTTTGGAACTCTACATTCAAATGGGTATATCTTTCCTTTTCTCCTTTGCCTTTCACTTTTCTTTTCTCAGCTATTTGTAAGGCCTCCTCAGACAACTATTTTGCCTTTTTGCATTTCTTTTTCTTGGGGATAGTCTTGATCCCTGCCTCTTGTACAATGTCATGAACCTCTGTCCAAGTTCTTCAGGCACTCTGTCTATCATATCCAGTCCCTTGAATCTATTTCTCACTTCCACTGTAAAATCATAAGGGATTTGATTTAGGTCATACCTGAATGGTCTACTGGTTTTCCCTACTTTCTTCAATTTAAATCTGCATTTGGCAATAAGGAGTTCATGATCTAAGCCACAGTCAGCCCCTGGTCTTGTTTTTGCTGACTGTGTAGAGCTTCTCCATTTTGGCTGCAAAGAATATAATCAATCTGATTTCAATATTGACCATCTGGTGATGTCCATGTGTAGAGTCTTCTCTTATGTTGTTGGAAGAGGATTTTTGCTATGATCAGTGTGTTCTCTTGGTAAATCTCTATTAGCCTTTGCCCTGCTTCAATCTGTACTCCAAGGCCAAATTTGCCTGTTATTCCAGGTATTTCTTGACTTCCTACTTTTGCATTCCAGTCCCATATGATGAAAAAGCATCTTTTTCAGGTGTTAGCCCTAGAAGGTCTTGTAGATCTTCATAGAACCATTCAACTTCAGCTTCTTCAGCATTACTGATAGGGGCATAGACTTGGATTGCTGTGATATTAAACAGTTTGCCTTGAAAATGAACAGAGATCATTCTGTCATTTTTGAGCTTGCGTCCAAGTACTGCATTGTGGACTCTTTTGTTGACTACGACGGCTACTCCATTTCTTCTAAGGGATTCTTGCCCACAGTAGTAGATATAATGGTCATCTGAGTTAAATTCACCCATTCCATCCATTTTATTTTGCTGATTCCTAAAATATCGATGTTCACTCTTGCCATCTCCTGTTTCATCACTTCCAAATTGCCTTGATTCATGGACCTAACATTCCAGGTTTCTATGCACTATTGCTGTTTATAGCATTGGAATTTACTTCCATCACCCATCACATCCACAACTGGATGTTTTTGCTTTGGCTCCATCTCTTCATTCTTACCAGAGTTACTCTCCATGGATCTCTAGTAGCATATTGGGCACCTACTGACCTGGACAGTTCATCTTTCAGTGTCCTATCTTCTTGCCTTTTCATACTGTTCATGGGGTTCTCAAGGCAAGAATAATGAAGTGGTTTCCCATTTCCTTCTCCAGTGGACCACGTTTTGTCAGAAGTTTCCACCATGATGCATCCATCTTGGGTGGCCTTACAAAGCATGGCTCATAGTTTCATTGAGTTAGACAAGGCTGTTGTTCATGTGATCAGATTAGTTAGTTTTCTGTGACTGTGGTTTTCAGTTTGCCTTCTAATGGAGAAGGATAAGGGGTTTATGGAAGCTTCCTGATGAGAGAGACTACCTGAGGGGGAAACTGTCTTGTTCTGATGGGTGGAGCCATGCTCAGTAAATCTTTAATCCAACTTTCTGTCCATGGGCAGGGCTGTGTTCCCTCCCTGTTATTTGACCTGAGGCCAAACTATGGTGGAGGTAATGAAGATAGCCTCCTTCAAAAGGAATCATGCATGCATTGCTACACTCAGTGCCCCCAACCCTGCAGCAAGCCACCACTGACCCACGCCTCCACTGTAGACTCCTGGAACTTCCAGATGTTCAAGCTGAATTTAGAGAAAGCAGAGGAATGAGAGATCAAATTGCCAACATCCGTTGGATCATTGAAAAAGCAACAGAGTTCCAGAAAAAATAAAATCTTCTTCTGCTTTACTGACTACGCCAAAGCCTTTGACTGTGTGGATCACAACAAACTGTGGAAAATTCTTCAAGACATGGGAATACCAGACCACCTGACCTGCCTCTTGAGAAATCTGTATGCAGGTCAGGAAGCAACAGTTAGAACTGGACATGGAACAACAGACTGGTTCCAAATAGGAAACGGAGTACATTAAGGCTGTATATTGTCAACCTGCTTATTTAACTTACATACAGAGTACATCATGAGAAATGCTGGGCTGGAAGAAGCACAAGCTGGAATCAAGATTGCCGGGAGAAATATCAATAACCTCAGATATGCAGATGACCCTACCGTTATGGCAGAAACTGAAGAAGAACTAAAGAGCCTCTTGATGAAAGTGAAAGAGGAGTGTGAAAAAGTTGGCTTAAAACTCAACATTCAGAAAACTAAGATCATGGCATCTGGTCCCATCACTCATAGCAAATAGATGACAATGGAAACAGTGACAGACCTTATTTTCTTGGGCTCCAAAATCACAGCAGATGGTGACTGCAGCCATGAAATTAAAAGATGCTCGCTCCTTGGAAGAAAAGTTTTGACCAACCTAGACAGCATATTAAAAAGCAGAGACATTATTTTGCCAACAAAGGTCCATCCAGGGAAAGCTATGGTTTTTCCAGTAGTCATGTATGGTTGTGAGAGTTGGACTATGAAGAAAACTGAGCACTGAAGAACTGATGCTTTTGAACTGTGGTCTTGGAACAGTCTCTTGAGAGTCTCTTGGACAGCAAGGCAATCCAACCAGTCCACCCTAGAGGAAATCAGTTCTGAATATTCATTGGAAGGACTGATGCTGAAGCTGAAACCCCAAGACTTTGGCCACCTGATGCAAAGAACTGACTCATTTGAAAAGACTCTGATTATGGGAAAGATTGAAGGTGGGAGTGAAAGGAGATGACAGAGGATGAAATAGTTGGATGGTATCCCTGACTCAACGGATATGTGTTTGAGTAAACTCTGGGAGTTGGTGCTGGACAGAGAATCCTGGCATGCTGTAGTCCATGGGGTCACAAAGATTCAGACATGAGTTAGCGACTGAACTGAACTGAACTGAACTGAAAGCTGATTAATCTGCTTGCCAATTCAAGAGATGTGGACTCAATTCTTGGGTCAGGAAAATCTCCTAGTGTAGGAAATGACAACCTACTCCAGTTTCCTTGCCTGGGAAATCCCATAGACAGAGAAACCTGGCGAGCTACAGCCCATGGGGTCATAGAAAGTTGGACACATCTTAGCAACAAAACAACAGCATAGTTTTTATAAATAAAAATAAGATCTGTAATCTAATTTGACAATAAATAACAAAGTATTTGGGAATATTGTGATAAGCATATGGGACAGGTCTCATCAACTTGGACCAACTTGGATCAAGGCACAATTCTTTTGTGCCTAAGAATAGAAAATCAATGGGGATGTAAGTTTCTCTCCTCATTTCCAACCTCCCTTCCTTTCTCTCTTCCTTCCCTCCACTCTCTCTCTCTCTCTTATTTTTTCCTTCTCTCATTCTTCCTTTTATCATTCCTTCCCTTATTACCTTCTTTTATTCTTAAACTAACAATATGTAAATAGGCTTTGGAACCTAGTGAATTCTCATCCCAATTATGATATATATATATATATACATATATATATATATATATATTTATTATGATCAAGCTCATTGCCATCAAATATTTTGTTTGAGTCTGTATGACTTTTGTATCTCTTCTATAACAACATATTTTGGATAGCCATTAAATTTTAAAAGATTCACTTTGCTTATAAACACTAGCTATGATTCCGTCTCTGAGTCTCATCTCTCCCACTACCTGCTTTCCCCATCCCAACTTGCAACACCTCCATGAATCCATCTCTGATATATATCCATATAATTTATTGAGAATGACATATTACAATTTGTTATGATAACTCAATTTAGTTTGCTATAACACATACAAAACCATAAACCTTCATGAATGTAAGCCTTTCTACAATCTTTTTCACCTGTATATTTCCTGTACCCACAGCAGTCCTGGCATATAAAAGAAGTTTTATAAATATTTTGAAGGTAAAAATGAATAAAACTTATTATAAAGAGTTTGTTCTCTTGATGAGTTTTGTCCTGTTTAGAGATGATTCATATATTAGTCTGCCAGTTTTACCTGGAACATTGGAGAAATGGTAGTGATAACCTGTAATCAACATGGTCATAAGGGAACAATCACTATTCTTAATCCTTTTCTGTGGTTCTGTTTTCTCCTTTATCTATTTGTGATACTATGTTGTGACATCTGCTCTTCACTTCAGAGTTTCTCATTACTAGGATTAGATTTTATTTAAACAATTGCTTCAAATGTGCTTTATTATGGCCTTTCAGGAAAAGCTTTGCTTCATTCTGATATGATGTCTAAATTGATCATGTGATGCTATAAATATAACTTTTCAAAATAAGAATTCTCTATAGCAATATTTGTATCATTATCAGATTCATAATTCTTTTGTACCTTGGGAAAGATTACACTTAGAAACAAGTTTCACTTCCATCTTGGAGTGAGTCTTGAAAATGGATCTTCCATTTGAGTAGCACCATTAAAGTTCTGGTTTAACAATATTAAATTTGGATTCCAACTCAGTAACTCTAGGTTATTATAAAGCCAGAACTGTACACCTGCCCTAGTATGCACATCATATTGGAACATGAAAAGCACAGAAAATGTATTGATGGACTGGCTGCCTTTAAATATTAAAATGAAAGTCTGACTTTATCACCCCATTGCTTAAACTCTCCATGATTCACACCCCCCCCAACCATCCTGTTCCTCCCACCAAAACAAAAACAAACCCCACAACTCATGATAGTGAACTTCAGAACCCTCCCTGGTCCCCCAGAGTGTGCTCGTGCCCACCTCTCTAACCTCAGCTCTTACAAGTGTCTCCACTTGCTCGGTCTATAAGAGCCACACTGACCTACACACTCAGCTTTAAACATGCCTTCCAATTGCCACTTCAGGGTCTCAGCCTTTACACTGATTATTCAGTTTTTGGAAATATTATTACAAAGCTGACTTTCCCCCTCATTTACATCAGACGTTGCCTCTTTGAGAGGGCCTTTCAGAATCAATGTATATAGCATTCCTTCTGTGATTTATACTATTGCCATTTTATTTGCTTCATACCCTTTATCTCTGATATTATCTTTGCTTATTTTTTATTTTTATTTTAGTTGCTTGTGCCTGCTTGCTAAGTCACTTCAGTTGTGTCCAGCTCTTTGAGACCCTATGGACTGTAGCCTCCAGGCTTCTCTGCCCATGGGATTCTTCAGGCAAGAATAGTGGAGTGGATTGCTATGTCCTCCTCCAGGGAAATCTCCCTGACAAAGGTATTGAATCTATATCATTTATGTCTCCTGCATTGGCAGGTGGGTTCTTTAACTGGATTCAGCTGCTGATATGGGAAACAATTGGAACTATTTCAGTGTTGCTACAAGGCTCATGAAAACAGAAATAAGAGAATTGACTCATTTTTCTTCTGAGTTTTAAAAAGTACATATATTAGAAACAAAATAGTATTAAAAAGCTTGTAGGAGAACATACATTTTTGTTTTCCCCTGAATCATTTCCCCTGAAAAGTATTTTAATTTCTTTGTCATCATGGCTCTTATGTAAAAGGGTCTACCTTAGTTTGTTAGTTGGTAGTGTGGTACGATAACAAGTACCATAGACTGGTTGGCTTATAAACAAAATAAATTTTCTCCTTATGGGTTCAGAGCCTTGGAAGCCCAAGGTCAAGGTGCTGAAGATTTGACATCTGGTGAGTCCTGCTTTTTGGTTCACAGCCTTCTCTCTGTGTGTCCTCAAATGGCCAAAGGCTCAAGGGATCTATCTGAAGCCTCTTTGATAAGGGCACTAATTTAATTCATGAGGATTCCACCCTCAGAATGAAATCAACTCTCGAAGGCCTCATCTCCAGATACTGTAATATTGGGGATGAGGTTTCAACATATGAATTTTAGGGAGACACAAACATTCAAACTATACCAGAGTTTTAGCTGCTTCCTATAGTTGTTACCATGCTGTTACCTTCATGTACTGTTTTTGGCTTTTCAGCTATCTGGTTAACAATTTTATAGTTATTTAACAATACTTCCCTGGTGGCTTAGATGGTTAAATGTCTGCCTACAATGCAGGAGACCCAGGTTCTATCCCTGGGTGGGGAAGATCTTCTGGAGAAGGAAGTGACAACCCACTCCAGGACTCTTGCCTGGAAAATCCCATGGATGGACGAGCGTGGTAGGCTACAGTCCATGGGGTCGCAAAGAGTGGGACCCAACTGAGCGACTTCACTTTCACTTTCAACAATGCGTTATCTGTGAAAACCTCTATTAAAAATATAGATATGATTCCTGTCTCTCTACTAGACTGATGGATTATCTATTGACATCTATATTTATATCTAGAGATAGAAACTGAGATAGAGAGACAGAGATTTATGTGGATATTTACATATATTTACTAGTTGGAGTAGTTGACATTTCCTTGTGGCTTAGTGGTAAAGAAACTGCCTGCAACGTGAGAGACCTGAGTTTGATCCCTGTTTAATCACTGGGTCAGGAAGATTGCTTGGAGAAAGAAATGGCTACCCACTCCAGTATTCTTGCCTGGAGAATTCAATGGAAAGAGGAGCCTGGAGGGCTACAGTCCATGGGGTTACAAAGAGTCAGACATGACTGAGTGACTAACATGTTCAGCCTATTTTCTAGAATGTTTAATTTTTTATAGCTTCTTCTGTTTGGGTTATTGATAGTTGGTATTCTACTGAAAGTTAGTTTTCTTACAGATAGGAAATTGTACTTGTGTAATTTTTCAAGCTCTGTAAACCTCAAAATTCTTAAATGTGACTATTGACTTAAAATTTGAAAAGGGATCGGTGTTATATTTTATAGAGTCAGAATCATGCCCCAGAAAAGTCCCTATCTCAGTACCAACAGACTGGAGGTAGTTGGGGAATTGATCTCACAGAGAAAGCTTTTATACTTTTGACAGCTAGTTGATGTTGAAGTATATTATTCAACATTGGAGTATATTATAAACTGCTTCTTTGAGATTGGATAGTTCAATACATGAATATTAAATTCCCATCCCAGGTAAAGCTACCTAGACACAAAAATGCATGTTTGCAAGGAGGTAGTAAATAGACTTCCACATTCTAAAGGGATTTTCTAGTAGTTATATCTCAATTTCATTTTAGCAGAAAACTCTCTAGAGAAAGGAATTATGGTAAGTTTAAGGGTAGAAAGGGGCTATCTTGTCTCAGAGGGTGTGGAATAAGAACAGCATAGGGAAATACTTAAATTCCAAATGGAGAGAAGTGAATAGTGATAAAAAAAGAGAGTATCATTTTGAGCTAAATAAATCAGAAGAAAATGAGAAAAGAGAGAAGAAAGAAAATGGTGAGAATGAGCTGTTGGTTGTTTTCCAAATTTATAGGACACAGAAAAAGGAGAATTCTGGTGAAAGTGCAACTCATATGTGTACACTTTAGTTCTTTTTTATTGTTTAATTTGCTTTCTTTTTGCTAAATGAGATTAACTCTCTAAGTCTGTAAAGTGCTTTCTTGTGCCTTTGGCTATTTTCCTAATTCAGAGTTATTTTAAGTGAGTGTACTGAGGTTTTAGAACAGTCATTTAAGGTAAAATTTCAAACCAGCTCTCTCCAGGGAAACCATTTTAGATATATCAACTTGGTAATTCAGTGGAAAAAGATCGCTTTTCTTGCTAATTTTTCAGATTTGATTTCCTATGCAAGTTTAACAATTTATTAGAGTAAACAAATGCAATTTCACATTACTCTCAAAAAGAACCTGTAACATGCTGAAACTGATGAAAAAGAAATTAAAAGGCTTTTCAATGGGTAAAAGTGTTCATGGAAAAAAAATGTATTTTTCTATAATTTTTTTAAATACTATTTTGTTTTTGATTTATAAACTTGGAAAAAATATTATAGAAAAGAGACAAAATTCATTTTTTCTCAAAATAGAAACTCATTTTCACAAAATGAGTTTATGACTTACTTGGATGCCCAGTGCATGGCTGAGAATCACATTTTTTCATTCTCATTAGAATTTTTTTAAAAACATTATCTGCTATGAATTTAGTTCCTAAATTTCTGATTAAGGACATTGAATTGTGTTTTTAAATGCCCTTAATGATACATCATTTAACTTTTCAAAAATTAACTTAATCTAGATCTTCTAAAAACCTCATCAGTGTTCAAATTCCAGAGTTTAGTGTAGATGTCCCAAAGTATAACTATTTCACCAAAGGATTTAAGCCAGTAATTAAAGTTATATCTTATGTCGAGAGGAAAAGCAATATTCCTACTATTAGGGGAAAAGTGGATGTTGAGAAATCACCCTCTGGGTAAAATGTAAGTGAGGAAATGGCATGATTTATTGCCGTGTGTGGTATGAGCATGTATATGGGTATAACAAATTAAACTCATGTTTCTGCTAATAAGTAAGCCAGCAAATGACAGTATCCAGAGAACAAGTCTCTAAGAAAATCTACCTGATAGTTTTGTGGTTTCTAAATTAGCCTTTTACATTTTAATGATGGTGTCATAGAAGGAACATCATATTTCATAGCTTTGGAAATATAATGCAACTTCGGAAATAACACAGGCTTTCTAAGAAATCCTTTGCTCTCTGTAAATAAGTATTTCAAAAGTTTTGTTAGGAAAGCATTTTTGAGATTTCTACTGGTTGGCAGAAATATATATTGCTGTATTTCCCCCAAAGGACTCATCTATTCTAAAACACATTTAAATAAAAATTACTGTATTTAAATTAAAATTTGTTTGATGTTTTGGTTGTGAAATACTCCCAACCTATTTTAAATTTATTTTTCTCCTTTAATTTAAAATATCACATTTTGGAGTAAAAAATGCTTTCTACCTTTTAAATCGAAACCTTGGATTGCATTACAGGAAAAACAAATCTTGTAACAGGAAAAGTAAGGTTGAATAGCAAATAAATTAGATTCAGGCTTGAGATAACAGAAATAGCTGTAATCAGAAGATATGTTTTATTATTACAGATGGAGATAATGGTGAGAAGAGTGTGGGAGAATGCCTAAGGCTTCTTTTTAAACAAATGTAACAATATATTACCTACATAGCTTATTTTCACATGTATATCTTTCACAAATGTCTTTTTCTGGAATGTGTTCTTTTAATAAGAAGAAACAATTTTCACATCACAATAATTGCTTGTTGTTAAAATTGACAAGCATTATTGAGTATATTTTTTATATTGAATGTTTTTGATATAATGTCTGCAAGACCATATGTTATATACAGTAGGGTAACCAAATCAAATGCAATTTAACTCCTGTCTTCAAGAAGTGTATTATCTCTTTTGAAAATATTATATGCTCAAGAAAAAAAAATTGAGATATATTTTGTATTAAATAATTCAGTGACAGATTTTTAAATTTAAGACAGAGAAATAAAAATAAAATTGTGCTTATTGGACTCTGAGGAATCAGGCAGGCCTGTGAAGTATTTCAGGGAAAGGAATACTGGGTTTTAACAGAAATATGTCGCTGTATGTTACAGAATAGAGGAAAGGAGAAAAGAAACTCAACTGGAAATATTTGGTTTAGGGTCAGAGTATTTAAACTTGCAAAATGATCTGGACTTATGGCCTAATTTGGAAAAGTTTCTTAACACTTCCAGATATCATTTTCCTCATATATAAATGAAACAGTTAGGTGAGACATTTTTACACATTTTTTAAAATATAAATTTATTTATTTTAATTGGAGGTTAATTACTCTACAATATTGTATTGGTTTTGCCATACATCAACATGAATCCGCCACAGGTATACACGTGTTCTCCATCCTGAATCCCCCTCACCCCTCCCTCCCCGTATTTTTCAGTACTGAAACTTCAGTGGCTCAAAGTGGCTTATAGGGAGCTATTGGAAGCAATCAAATGGATACTAGTATAAGATTTGACTAACTGTTGATATTTGAACATAATTGTTATATTTCTTAGGCATAGAATATTTTAAAGAAGCCTATAGAAAATAAATGTACTTTTCAAAAATGATTTTAAATATTATTATAAGATTTATAATACAATAAGAAATTAATATATATGTAGTATTACTACATAACACTAATTTAATGTTATGTGTAAAATGATATACTAATATACATTATGTATGGGGGCTAAAGGCTCATCAGTAAAGAATCTGCCTGCGGTGTAGGAGATACCAGTTCAATTCCAGGATCCGGAAGATACCCTGGAGAAGGAAATGGCAACCCACCCTAGTAATCTTGACTGGAAAATCCCATGGACAGAGGAGCCTGGTGGGCTACAGGTCATCGGGTCACAAAGAGTCAGACATAGACTAGTGACTAAACAACAATACATCATATATAGCATTTCATACTAATTATATATATGTAGTTTTATTATTATGAAATAGCATTCATATTTCATGTCAACACAAGAAAAATTTAAATATAAATCCTTTCTTTGCCCTTTGGTCTCCTCTCTACCCCCACTGTGAATCCTGTACCTGCATTATAATTTGACCGAACCTCCCATCAGCAGGAACACCTGCTCAACCAGAAAGAGCAACACAACACACTCCTAGCATTGACAACTCCTTAAAAGACAATGTTCCTTCTTAATCTTGTAAAGAGCCACAGTGATGCTTAGATTTGGATTGTGTAAACTGTCAGTGGGCTTCCTGGTGGCTCAGCAGTAAAGAATCTGCCTGTAGTGCAGGAGATACCAGTTCAATTCCAGGGTAGGAAGAGCCCCTGGAGGAGGAAATGCCAACCCATTCCAGTATTCTTGCCTGGAAATCCCATGGACAGAGGAGCCTGGTGGGCTAAGGTCCATGGGGCCACAAAGAGTCTGACAGGACTAAAGCAATTTAGCATGCAGGTATGCAAACTGTCAATAATATATCATTTAGTGTACAGCTCTCTGTCTCAAGAAACTTACTATCACTGTACCTTCACTTCTAATGGGCAGAATAGCTCTGGAAGCTTTCTGAGGTGCTCTTCCCAGATTATAATCCTCAAATTTGGCCTGAATAAAATCTTCCATTTCTTTCTTAGACCGACTGATTAATTTTTCAATGACATATACTTGGCACAACCAGTATGATATCAGAGACATTGGTCAGAAGTCACCAGGAGTCCATCTGGGATGATGCTTGGTGACAGTGTGGGCCCTCTGAGCTCAAAAACGCTTCTCAAAGCTCCTCAGGTGTTCCCATGAGTTTTCCTGGTATTCAGATTTCACTGTTTGGGTGATAATCCTAAATATTTTAAGTGGTTTTCTTTTCAGACTTGGAGTCTTAAAGTGCCACCAGTGCATATCCTAGGTGGGCCTAAGGGGTCAGGACAAGAGGCCCAGGGAATCACGAGTGACTGATTTTTTGTTAAATTTGACTTATATTAAAAAAAAAAAAAGTTGATATATGGTCCAAACAAAACTATTGCTGGTGAAATAAGAGACTGAGTTACTAAGAATAAACGGAAAAATAAAGGTGACGAAGGACCTCTTGGAACGTCTGAAGAGCTTGCAGAGAGTCGGAGAATTAGTCCTTGCAAGATGATGCACTCCCCCAAGTCTTCTAGTCTGTGGCAAGACAGGCAGATAAACTGGTGTTCTGAGCACCCAGGGTGGTTTTAGGCTTTTGCAAGGGGAAACCAAACCACACAGAAGTCGAAGGGAACTGGACCAAGGGTAACTCCTTGGTGTACTAGACTCAGAAGCGTCACTCTGTGCAATCCATTACACTATCCACAGAGGGTTGTTCAGATCATATCTCATGCTGCATTAGGCCATGGTATTAATAGTGTCTCAAAAGCCAAACAGCTCACTTGCAAAGAACTACCTATGGGAATACCAGATGGGTTTTTGTACTGCTTGCTAGTATTTAATTGGGAGGGAAAGGAACTCTGGCCCTGAGATGGCCAAATTGGGGTTCTTTTGACACTCCAAAATAATTTCGAGTCTTGGGTTAAACCACAGTCTTCTGGACCTCTGCCTTCCAGGTCTCATGGAAAATAACCATGGTAAATATTTTTCTCTTTCCTAAAACTATGGACGGAAGTTCGTGACATTGTACAGGAGACGGATCAAGATGATCCCCATGGAAAAGAAATGCAAAAAAAAAAAAAAAAAAAAAAATGGCTGTCTGAGGAGGCCTTACAAACAGCTGGGAAAAGAAGAGAAGTGAAAAGCAAAGGAGAAAAGAAAAGATATAAGCATCTGAATGCAGAGTTCCAAAGAATAGCAAGGAGAAATAAGAAAGCCTTCCTCAGTGATCAATGGAAAGAAATAAAGGAAAACAAAAAGATGGGAAAGACTAGAGATCTCTTCAAGAAAATTAGAGATACCAAGGGAACATTTCATGTAAAAATGGGCTAAATAAAGGACAGAAATGGTCTGGACCTAACAGAAGCAGAAGATATTAAGAAGAGGTGGCAAGAATACACATATGAACTGTAGAAAAGAGAGCTTCACGACCCAGATAATCACGATGGTGTGATCACTCACCTGGAGCCAGACATCCTGGAATGTGAAGTCAACTGGGCCTTAGAAAGCATCACTACGAACAAAGCTAGTGGAGGTGATGGAATTCCAGTTGAGCTGTTTCAAACCCTGAAAGATGATTCTGTGAAAGTCCTGCACTCAATATGCCAGCAAATTTGGAAAACTCAGCAGTGGCCACAGGACTGGAAAAGGTCAGTTTTCATTCCAATCCCAAAGAAAGGCAATGCCAAAGAATGCTCAAACTGTCACACAATTGCTCTCATCTCGCACGCTAGTAAAGTAGTGCTCAAAATTCTGCAAACCAGGCTTCAGCATTACGTGAACCATGAACTTCCAGATGTTCAAGCTGGTTTTAGAAAAGGCAGAGGAACCAGAGATCAAATTGCCAACATCCGCTGGATCATGGAAAAAGCAAGAGAGTTCCAGAAAAACATCTACTTCTGCTTTACTGACTATGCCAAAGCCTTTGACTGTGCAGACCACAATAAACTGAGGAAAATTCTGAGAGAGGTGGAAATACCAGATCAGCTGACCTGCCTCTTGAGAAACCTATATGCAGGTCAGGAAGCAACAGTTAGAACTGGACATGGAACAACAGACTGGTTCCAAATAGGGAAAGGAGTACGTCAAGGTTGTATATTGTTACCATGCTTATTTAACTTCTATGCAGAGTACATCATGAGAAACGCTGGGCTGGAAGAAGCACAAGCTGGAATCAAGATTGCCAAGAGAAAAATAAATAACCTCAGAATATACAGATGACACCACCCTTATGGCAGAAAGTGAAGAACTAAAGGGCCTCTTGATGAAAGTGAAAGAGGAAAGTGAAAAAGTTGGCTTAAAGCTCCACATTCAGAAAACTAAGATCATGGCATCCGGTCCCATCACTTCATGGGAAATAGATGGGGAAACAGTGGAAACAGTGTCAGACTTTATTTTTGGGGGCTCCAAAGTCACTGGGGATGGTGACTGCAGCCATGAAATTAAAAGATGCTTACTCCTTGGAAGGAAAGTTATGACCAACCTAGAAAGTATATTCAAAAGCAGAGACATTACTTTTCAAACAAAGGTCTGTCTAGTCAAGGCTATGGTTTTTCCAGTGGTCACGTATGGATGTGAGAGTTAGACTGTGAAGAAAGGGGAGCACCGAAGAATTGATGCTTTTGAGCTGTGGTGTTGGAGAAGACTCTTGAGAGTCCCTTGGACTACAAGGAGATCCGACCAGTCCATCCTAAAGGAGATCAGTCCTGGGTGTTCATTGGAGGGAATGACACTGAAGCTGAAACTCCAATACTTTGGCCACCTCATGCGAAGAGTTGACTCATTGGAAAAGACTCTGATGCTGGGAGGGATTGAGGGCAGGAGGAGAAGGGAACGACAGAGGATGAGATGGTTGGATGGCATCACTGACTCGATGGACATGAGTTTGAGTGAACTCCAGGAGTTGGTGATGGACAGGAAGGCCTGGTGTGCTGCGATTCATGGGGTCAAAAAGAGTCAGACACGGCTGAGCTACTGCACTGAACTGAACTGAAAATTAGATTAGCAGGGAAAAATACATATAGGGCTAGCTCCATGGATCATTTAAATTGCAGAAGCATCTGAATTGTTATAATTTTAAAGAGCATTTATCTTAAACAACTGTACCTATTTTAATTGGTATTCAGAAACTCCCAAAGGCTTCAGAATTCCATAATCGCCTCAACTGACAGGTTTGTTGTAGAAGGCTAGTGAAAGATTAATGATATGGAAGGTACCTAAAATTTTAACTTCTGCTTCCCTCTTTCTTATCTGAGTACTCATCATAGTAATCTGAATTCTTTTCCACTCTGAAGACACTACTACATGGTTACTTTCATAAATAACACCACATGAAGCTGTAGGAAACCTCTTCAAAGTTCCAACTGATAGTCCTAATTAGAGAATTTCTTAAACCCCAACATAATCCACAAAAATGTTTGTAAATGGATTACTGAAATGGGTCTAACTAAATCCACCATAGCTGATATTTACATGATAGGAATTTGGGATGGGGGGCTTCTCCCGTAAGCTAAACGAGAGAAAGTAAAGCATTCCAACATAGGTAAATGGTTGTGTCAGTCCTTTGATATCTTTGAGATGGCCCCCTAATTCTTTGAGGAAAAAAGGACAAAACTGTCTTTGTTTTACAGGTCTAGTCTTTATATGACCAGAGGTATATACATTTATTTTGTTACCTTGGTAAATGGATATTAATATTTTGGGGTATTGATCACTTGATCTGGGTTGTCAATTGTACATTGCTTCCTGTATAAAAACTGAATTTTTCTGTGTTGGCCTTGCATCCTGCAAACTTGCTAGATCACTTACTAGTTCTAGGAATGTTTTCGTCGTTTTCTTAGAATTTTACGTGTAGATGATAATGTTGTCTTTGAATAAAAATGGATTTGTTTTTTCCTTTTGATCTTGAGACTGATTTTCTTTCTGTGCTAGCTTGGATTTCCAGTATCATGTTGAATAGGAGCAGTGAAATTGGAGAACATCTTTGCCAGAAAGCATGCATTTTTCAGCATGTTGTTTTGTGTAGATATTCTTTACCAAATTGAGGATCCTCTCCTACTCCTTATTTACTGAGAGTTTTTAAAAGTTTTTATATGATTTGTAAAAGAATCATAAATTTAAAAATACTTTTCCATCCGTTGATCTGATTATGTGGGTGTTCTAATTTAGACTATTAATGTGGGGGTATCAGATTGATTAATATCTGAATATTCAAATTTCCCACACCTTGCCTTTCCAGGATAAACATGACTTGGTCATGTCCTGAGTTCATCAGGGATTGATGAGTACTTTATTTTGAAGATTGATTTATTTTAATTTTTGGCTGTGATAGATCTTTGTTGCTACACACGGGCTTTCTCCAGTTGCAGGGCTGCTCTTCATTGTGGTGTGCGAGCTTGTCATTGCAGTGGCCTCTCTTATAGAGCACAGGTTCTAGGGAGAGTGGGCTTCAGTAGTTGAGGCTTGCAAGGGTTAGTTAGTTGCCACCGGCCTAGTTGCTCTGCTGCATGTGGGTTTAAAAGGTACTAATCAGGCTTCCCTGGTGGCATCTTCCCAGATCAGGGATCAAATCAGCATCCCCAGATTTGCAAGGGCAGACTTAACTGCTGGACCACCGGAAAGGCCTGATAAGTACTTTTTAAAAAATGTTTTCTTCTAATTTGAATATCAGGGTAATGGAATTTTGCAAAACAATTTGGAAAATGTTCTTTCTTCTATATTCTGAAAGAGATTGTGTAGAATTTGTGTTATCTCTTTTTTGAAAATCTGGTAAAATTCACCAGAAAAATTGTTTAGGTTTAGTGATAGCTTTTATGGAAAGCTTTAAGTTATAAATACAATTTCTTTAATAGCTCTCAAAGTATTAAGATTACCAATTTAATAGTGTGTGAGTTTTGGAGGATTTAGTTGCCCTGTTCTGCTGTGTCCTTTTAGGATGGTGCTGACATCTGGACCAAAGAGGTAGAAAGAAAGAGGGAGATAGGAAAAGAGAGAGTTGAGCGAGAGAGATATTGAAAGCATCATACGCTTGCTCCCTCCTTGGGACCACATCTCTCTTAAGCAGAGAGGAAGATTCCCCCTCGTCTCAGCTGCGGCTCCACTGGCCCTCCACTGCTCATACTGTTACTACCATCGTTGGATTGCTTGGGGGCTCATGTATAATAAAATGATGCATTTTTTTTTAATGGAAAAAAAAGATACATCAAAATGAACATAAGGGGTATCTACACTGTGCCCAGCATTAGCATTCCCTTTCCTAACTTCCAAACCAGCACCAGACTTTCCTTGGTGCTCTCTTTAACTAGAGCCCAGTGTCTACTTCCAGTTTTGGGTGCATTAAAATCAGGTTGGGAGACCAGAGGAAAAATAAAATGGCAGACTCACTGCCAGCTCATTTGATACTTCAGTTTTCCCTCCACTAACCTTCCCTAGTACTCTATACATTTTTAGAGTTACTATAAAAGGAGAAGGAAGTGGCCACCCACTGCAGTATTCTTGCCTGGAGAATCCCATGGACAGAGGAGCCTGGAGGGCTATAGTCCATGGGGTCTCAAGAGTCAGACACGACTTAGCAACTAAACCACTACCACCACCATAGCTTCTGTACAGGGTTTATATTTCTCTTCTGTCATAGATAATGTGCTTACAGCACCTTAACATGGAACAGAAACCCAAATAGGTTCTTCCTTAGTGCAATTGTATCACTGTACAATCTTGAATACTTACTGGGGGACAGCAGAGTGATTTTTATGGACATTAGTTTCTGACCCAGACTGCCTTAGTTCAGATGCTCACTTTATGCCTTACTAACTGTAGACCATGTCCAGATTCTTTACACTCTTTCTGCCTGTTTTCATATTTTTAAAAGGAACAGTGATAATAATAGTATCTTCCTGACAGTAATTTACTTAGTTATTATAAATAGGTGCCTAGAATAGTTCTTGGCAAATCAGGCATACTATATATACTTTGCCATTAATAAAGCTTTGAATAAAAATGTTTTCTAACTTACCATCTGTATTGTACAATCAGAAGAATATCTACTAATCAGTAGTAAAAATATTAGGATATATATGTGTAATCACTTTTTCATTTCAGACTTTGTTAAAATGCAGATTATCTCTTTCTAGTTTAGGTCACCACGTTCCCTCTTATCCTATGTCCTTCAGTACATTAGATCAGATTGTCCTATGAAGATGCAGTGCAAGTGACCTGGTCTTACTACTGTAGCAATTAAGTCACATAATCAGAAAGCTAATTTCATTGCACTTTGAAAAGGTTATTAATTGTCATTGTATATATTTCAGAGAAAGTCAAATATGGGCAAAGGGCATGTTGCTAATAGTCATGCATCAGCCAGGATTCAAAGAGAAACTTAAAACCAAGCTTCCTCAGGATGAAGATAACTATCAGAAGACTGATGCTATAATGGGGGTTAGGAGGAACAGACCGTCTTTTACTCTTCCTTCTCTTTTCAGGGTAGGTCATTAAAAATATACTTTAGAGGTTAAGGGGAATTATTACAGATTTTCTCCCAATATCTACACAAATTAAAGCTGAAAATCAAAATGGAACACATGTTTATATTTGCTGCCTAAATAAAACAAGAACATATAATTCTGTTTGCAGGTTATTTGTAGAGATTAAGCCTAAATGCAAGTATGTATTGTTTTAAAAAAGTTTATGGAAGAGCCTGATAAAAAGTCTAGACCAACCAAATGTCTGGACCAACCAAATGTGTGTGTGTGTATGTGTGTGTGTGTGTGTGTCTGTATACATTGTACATATATGCATGTGTATATATTTATACTCTTCAGTTCAGTTGCTCAGTCATGTCCAACTCTTTGGGACCCCATGGACTGCGGCACGCCAGACCATCTTCCTCCCTCACCAACTCCTGGAGTTTACCCAAACTCAAGTCCATTGAGTTGGTGATGTCATCCAACCATCTCATCTTCTATCATCCCCTTCTTCTCCCGCCTTCAATGTTTCCCAGCATCAGGGTCTTTTCAAATGAGTCAGCTCTTCACATCAGGTGGCCAAAGTATTGGAGTCTCAGCTTCAACATCAGTCCTTCCAATGAACACCCAGGACTGATCTCCTTTAGGATAGACTGGTTGGATCTCCTTGCAGTCCAACAGGCTCTCAAGAGTCTTCTCCAACACCACAGTTCAAAAGCATCAATTCTTTGGCGCTCAGCTTTCTTTATAGTCCAACTCTCACATCCGTACATGACTACTGGAAAAACCATAGCCTTGACTAGACAGAACTTTGTTGGCAAAGTAATGTCTCTGCTTATTAATATTCTGTCTAGGTTAGTCATATTCATACTGTACCTGTGTGTATAACATTATTTTGTTGAACAGTGAGATAGAGAGGATTAAAATAGCTATTTTATTTATTTACTTTTTTAAGACTAAAAAGCCACAATATATGAAATGAAGTCTTCTGGACATAGCTAATTCTAGCATTTCTAATGAAAGGCATCACAGTGAGTTTTAGCACTGAAATTTCATGTTTCCAGTAACTGCTATGTATGTATGTGTGTGTGTGCGCACTCAGTGACTCAGTTGTGTCCAATTGTTTGCCACCCCATGGACTATATCCAGGTTCCTCTGTCCATGGGGTTTCCGAGGCAGGAATATGGCTTGGGTTGCCATTTCCTTCTCCAGAGGATCTTCTCAACCACAGGGATCAAACTCACATTTACTGCATGGCAGGTGGATTCTTGACTGCTGAGCCCCCTGGGAAGCCCTATAAGTGGTTAATAGTTATTAAAGTATAAAAGTACTGATGAATTTGATACCTGAAAATTTTGATTTATAACAAGAAACAAAAACTTTAAAATAAGAAACAAAAACTTTAAGATTCAGGTGTTTGAAGAAAAGAAATCTTGGTTCTCTTCCAACAGAATTTTGAGAAGCTTGTCTTTGGCATGACCAAATCCAGAACTCTGTGATATCACCTAGATCAGATTTATTTTATTCTCAGCCTTTGTCTGAAAGTTTATTGCTTTGTGTGAAGACAGTGGGTACCAAAAAGGTGGGGCCCTCTCTGGAGTGGTCTACCCTCAATGGAGAGAATATTTTATCATTGAGGATTTTCAGAATTGCAGTGAATTATGATAATAAAAGGCATTCACTTGGTAGGTACAAAGTATTGTCTACAAAGTCTCTATACATACTCCAGTACTCTTGCCTGGAAAATCCCGTGGGCGGAGGAGCCTGGTAGGCTGCAGTCCATGGGGTCGCTGAGGGTCGGACACCACTGAGTGACTTCACTTTCACTTTTCACTTTCATGCATTAGAGAAGGAAATGGCAACCCACTCCAGCGTTCTTGCCTGGAGAATCCCAGGGACAGGGGAGACTGTTGGGCTGCCGTCTGTGGAGTCGCACAGAGTTGGACATGACTGAAGTGACTTAGCAACAGCACAAAGTCTCTATATCATTCATGCCTTATTGCCTGGCCCTAGGGTGTCAGGCACTGTCCCCACCATTCACATTATCTGAAAAGAAGAAGATGGCAGCTATCCCATTTGCTATATTTTTTTTCAGGGAAAAGGACACCTCTTTCCTTCCCAGGCATTTCAGGAACCTTATCTTAATGCCTCTGTCTGGAAATTTATACGTTTTTGAACCAATGCCCATGGCTAAGAGAGTGCTCCTCACCAATTGACTTAACCCAATCATCATACAGAATTATTATATTCTTTGCAGCTGAGGATGAAGATGCTCTATACAGTTAGCAAAAGCAAGACAAAACTGACTGTGGCTTAGATCATGAGCTCCTTATTATAAAATTCAGGCTTAAAGAAGAAAGTAGCAACAACCATTAGACCACGGTTCAATCAAATCCCTTATTACTATACAGAGAAGGAGACAGATAGATTCAAGGGATTAGATCTGGTAGACAGAGTGCCTGAACAACTATGGATGGAGGTTTGTAACATTGTAGAGCAAGTGGTGACGGAGAAGGTAATGGCACCCCACTCCAGTACTCTTGCTGGAAAATCCCATGGATGGAGGAACCTGGTAGGCTGCAGTCCATGGGGTCACTAAGAGTAGGATACGACTGAGTGTCTTCACTTTCACTTTTTACTTTCATGCATTGGAGAAGGAAATGGCAACCCACTCCACTGTTCTTGCCTGGAGAATCCCAGGGATGAGGGAGCCTTGTGGGCTGCCATCTATGGGGTCGCACAGAGTCAGACATGACTGAAGCGACTTAGCAGCAGCAGCAGCAGCAGCAGAGGAAGTGGTGACCAAAGTCATCCCAAAGACATGCAAGATGGCAAAATGGTTGTCTGAGGAGGCCTTACAAATACCTGAGATAAGAAGAGAAGCAGGAGGCAAAGAAGAAAGAGAAAAATAAGCCCAACTGAATACAGTGTTTCAGAGAATAGCTTGGAAAGATAAGAAAGGCTTGTTAAGTGAAAAATGCAAACATGTGGAAGAAAACAATAGAATGGGAAAGACTAGAGATCTCAAGAAAACTAGGGATACTAATTAGGGGAATATTTCATCCAAAGATGGGCGCAATAAAGGACAGAAACATCAGGACCTAACAGAAGCAGAAGATGTTAAGAAGAGGTGGCAAGAATATACAAAATAAACTATACCAGAAAGGTCTTAATGTCCCAGATAACCACAATGGTGTGGTCCCTTATCTAGAGCCAGACATTCTGGTATGTTAATCAAGTGGGCCTTAGGAAGTGTTACTATGAAGAAAGCTAGTGGAGGTGTGGAATTCCAGCTGAGCTATTTAAAATTCTTAAAAATGATGCTGTTAAAGTGCTACACTCAGTATGCTAGCAATTTTGGAAAGCTCAACAACAGCCATAGTATTGGAAAAGGTCAGTTTCATTCCAATCCTAAGGAAAGGTAATGCCAAAAAATGTTCAAACTACCAAACAAGTGTGCTCACTTCACATGCTAGAAGTTAATGCTCAAACTTCTTCAAGCTAGTTTACAACAATATGTGAACCTAGGACTTCCAGGTATACATGCTGGATTTAGAAAAGGCAGAGGAACCAGAGTTCAAATTGCCAATATCCTTTGGATCATAGAGAAAGTAAGGGAATTCCAGAAAAGTCTACTTCTGCTTCACTGACTATGTTAAAACTTTTGACTGTGTGAGCCACAATAAACTGTGGAAAATTCTTAAAGAGATAGAAATACCAGACCACCTTACCTGTCTCCTGAGAAACCTGTATGCAGGTCAAGAAGCAGCAGTTAGAACCAGACATGGAACAATGGATTGGTTCCATAATGGAAAAGAAGTATGCAAAGGGTGTGCATATTTCACCTGCTTATTTAACTGATATGAAGAGTACATCATGCAAAATGCCACGCTGGATGAATCATAAGCTGGAATCAATAATGCTCAGAGAAATATCAACAATGTCAGATATGCAGATGATACCACCCTAATGGCAGAAAGCAAAGTGGAACTGAAGGGCCTCTTGATGAAGGTAAAAGAGGAGGGTGAAAGCTGGCTTAAAACTCAACATTCCAAAAATTAAGATCATGGCATCTACTTCATGCCACGTAGATGGGCAGAAAGTAGAAACAATGGCAGGTTTTATTTTCTTGCTCCTACTGCTGCTACTGCTACTAAGTCATTTCAGTCGTGTCTGACTCTGTGCGACCCCAAAGATGGCAGCTCACCAGGCTCCCCCATCCCTGGGATTCTCCAGGCAAGAACACTGGAGTGGGTTGCCATTTCCTTCTCCAATGCATGAAAGTGAAAAGTGAAAGGGAAGTCGCTCAGTTGTGTCCAACTCTTAGCGACCCCATGGACTGCAGCCTACCAGGCTCCTCCATCCATGGGATTTTCCAGGCAAGAGTACTGGAGTGGGGTGCCATTGCCTTCTCTGCTCTTGGGCCCCAAAATCACTGCAGATGGTGACTGCAGCCATGAAATCGAAAGGCATTTGCTCCTTGAAAGAATACCTATGACAAACCTAGATAGCATGTTAAAAAGCAGAGACATCACTTTGCTGACAAGGATCCATATGGTCAAAGCTATAGTTTTTCCAGTAGTCTGAGCGCCAAAGAATTGATGCTTTTGGACTGTGGTGTTGGAGAAGACTCTTGAGAGTCCCTTGGACTGCAAGGAGATCCAACCAGTCCATTCTGAAGGAGATCAGCCCTGGGATTTCTTTGGAAGAAAAGATGCTGAAGCTGAAACTCCAGTCCTTTGGCCACCTCATGCGAAGAGTTGACTCATTGGAAAAGACTCTGATGCTGGGAGGGGTTGGGGGCAGAAGAAGAAGGGGACGACGGAGGATGAGATGGCTGGATGGCATCACTGACTTGATGGACGTGAGTCTGAGTGAACTCTGGGAGTTGGTGATGGACAGGGAGGCCTGGCGTGCTGCGATTCATGGGGTTGCACAGAGTTGGACATGACTGAGTGACTGAACTGAACTGAACATGTATGGATATATGAGAATTAGACAACAGAGGAGGCTAAACACTGAAGAATTGATGCTTTCAAATTATGGTGCTGGAGAAGACTTTTGAGAGTTCTTTGAATAGCAAGATCAAACCAGTCAATCCTAAAGGAAATCAACCCTGAATATTCATTGGCAGAACTGATGCTGAAGCTGAAACTCCAAAACTTCGGCCACCTGATGTGAAAAACAGACTCACTGGCAAAGACCCTGATGCTGGGAAAGATAGAGGGCAGGAGGAGAAGGGGACAACAGAGGATGAGAAGGTGAATAGCATCACTGACTCAATGGACACAAGTCTGAGCATGGAGATAGTGAAGGACAGGGAATGCTGGCATGCTGCAGTCCACGGGGTCACAAAGAGTCAAACGCAACTTACCAACTGACCAATCATAGTACAAGCTAACCTCCTATCATAGGGAGTAAGAGTTGCTTACATTATAATAAAGGGTGGCTTCTCTTCAATTAATGGTGCTCGGAAAACTGGACAGATAGATTTAAAAGACTGGAAATGAAGGATGAAATTAGAACATTTCCTAACAGCATGTACAAAAATAAACCCCACATGAATTAAAGACATAAATAAAAGACCAGAATCCAGAAGTGTCTTTTCCAACAGGAAAATGGATGAGTTGTAGACAGGTTAGTAAATTTTCTTTAGAATTCCTTATGTACTTTATCTAAGTGATTTGCTATGAAGATGCAAGTGGCATAGATTTTCAAGGTGAAATCTTGGACTCTCTTTCAAGTCCTCTTTCATATCATAACATACATTAGGGGTTCACATGTTTGAACTTCTCTTTGTCAACAGAAACAGAACAACCCTGTCCTCAGAACATGTGTCACTTACTACATTTATCTGTTAAGTCTGTGACCAGCAAGCAACATGCATGGAGTTTTCAATGAGGTCCATGTTTGCATCTTTATTGGGTTAGACATATGAACTTCTGTTCATTGAGTATTTATCTTGACAGGTTGAATAAGCAACCATAAAACACATTAAACGCATCCTTGAGAGTAATGACGTAAGTGATTTCAGACCTTTTATGTGCATCCTGTTGACAGCTTACAATGAACGGTGTTGGATTCATGATCTCCGAAGAAGATTTAGCTTTGGGACCAGGGACCAGGCTTGATCACTCAAGAGCTTTTGTGTAGCAGAGTTTTATTAAAATATAGAAAGGGACAGAGAAAGTTTCTGACATAGATGTCAGGAGGGGAATGGAGAGTGCCTCACTCACTAGCCTTTAGCAAAGGAATTATATACTTTTTAAATTAGATAATACAACAAATCAAAAGAATGTCTCAAGGTTGTAAAAATTTTACCAAACCCACTCCCACAATTTACATTTTAGGATAACAGGATTAGAACTAAACAATAGAAAGATCCTCCCATAATATACATTCTAAAATATCAGGATTAGTCAGAAAGCTTTCAGGAAGGAGAAACTGTCCTCAAGCAGGATTCATTGTTGTTATATAATTTCTAGTACAGAATTTAAACTGAGTTGTTTTTTGTGTAATCACAGTTCAGGGTTTAAAGAAAACATTTTATGTGACTAAGACTAAGGAATGGAAAGAAAGAAAGAAAAACAACTTTGCCCTTTCCTCCTCCTTGAGAATTCCAGATCCCTATCTCCTCAGGGACTCCCAGACTTCTTATCAACCTGCCTAGGAATTTACTCTCTCACTGTCAAGGTATACATCTTTTTCCACATGGGTTTCCATGGCGAGGAGGTGGGGTGTGAGAAAACAAGGAAGAATTGTAATTCTCGGCAGCCTGATTTGACAGTTGTGGATCACGTGTGTGTGTGTGTGTGTGTGTGTGTGTGTTAAGTTGCGTGTTGTGTCTGACTCTTTGCAATCCTATGGACTGTAGCCTGCCAGGCTCCTCTGTCCATGAGGATTCTCTAGGCAAGAATACTGGAGTGGATTTCCATGCTCTTCTGGAGATCTTCCCCACCCAGGAACTGAACCTGTGTTTCTTATGTCTCCTGCATTGGTAGGTGGGTCTTTACCACTAGCCCCACCTGTGGATCATACAAGACATCAACAAACTGTAGTCCATGGACCAAATCTAACCAGTTACCTGTTTTTAAAAACAAGATTTTATTGAAACACAGCCCATTTTTTACATAATGCTATGTCTGTCTTCACCCTACAACACCTCAAAAAACTTAAAATATCTACAGCTTATCCTTTTATAGAAAAAAAAGTTTTCAACACTTGGGCTGTACTAATGGCGTACATTCATTGAGCACTTGTTTGCCAGGTACTGAAGTAAATGGTCTAAATGCAAAATACGATTTTATTCTTAGAATGAGCCTGTAAAGCCTTAATGTAATTTTTCTAGAGATGGAAAATACAGTAATATAAACAAGTAGCCCCAAATCACACCTTCAACATGTATAGAGAGCCAACTGAAAACCAGATTTTTTTATCAATAAAGACATTAAAGTCCTTTCATTTAACCACTACTCCTCACATTCTGTAAGTTTTATAATTTCTACTAAGTGCAAAAAATTTTGAAAAAATATGGCTAGGAAGTATGGAGTAATATAATGAACTTTTGAGTTGGGAGACAGAAACCAAGGTGCTAGTCTTGGTCTTGTCATTAATTAGCTGTAGGGATAAAGAAATCACTTTAAATCTTCTGTAATGAGCTTCTCCATCAGTGAAAAGAGGCAGCACTATGACATGATCGCTGACATTTAGTTCTAAATATCTAAGATGCTCTAATTTCTTAAAAAAGCCTCCTACATCTAAAGAATGAAGTATATTTAATGTAATACCAATAAAATTAGGTTAAACAAATATATCTGACATGACAGGGAAGGATATTGACTAAAATCGAACTGATTCTGATATGGATGTTGGTTATTTGGTAAGTTGACCTAAAAATTATTTTTTGTATAGTTGATTTGGAGGCAAATCTACAATTGATGTTCAAATGATATAGTGAAAACATTTATTAAATTATTTGATCCTTCACCTCTTTTGTTTTCACTGGATTCTAAATGCTATCATAGATACTGGTTTAAATTTGAAAATCATATAATATGAAAAATTCAGTTAATTGTCCACAGGGTTAAATTAGAGAATGATGTTCCTTCTTATAAAATAATGACATTTCCATAGACATTATTCAGAATGGAAAATTGTCTGTTTTAGTGCCCTAAATTTCAGGGAATTCTGTGCAACTGCAGATGATCCCTCTTTATATTATCTCAACTTGTCTATTTTTTTCAAGAACATGAAGTTTGCCATCACAACAGTCACAACATTTCCTTTCAATGTTTCTCATACTCTACACACCGGAACTCCCACATGTTCAAGCTGGATTTAGAGAAGGCAGAGGAACCATAGGTCAAATTGCCAATATCCAATGGATCATCGAAAAAGGAAGAGTTCCAGTAAAACATCTACTTCGGCTTTATTGACTATGCTAAAGCCTTTGACTGTGTGGATCACAACAAACTGTGGAAAATTCTGAAAGTGATAGGAATACCAGACCCACTTACCTGCCTCCTGAGAAATCTGTATGCCGGTCAGGAAGCAACAGTTAGAACTGGACATGGAACAACAGACTGGTTCCAAACAGGGAAAGGAGTACATCAAGGCTGTATATTGTCACCCTGCTTATTTAACTTACATGCAGAGTACATCGTGAGAAACATTGGGCTGTATGAAGCACAAGCTGGAATCAAGATTGCTGGGAGAAATATCAATAACCTCAGATACGCAGATGACACCACCCTTATGGCAGAAAGCGAAGAAGAACTAAAAAGCTTCTGGATGAAAGTGAAAGAGGAGAGTAAAAAAGTTGGCTTAAAACTCAACATTCAGAAAACTAAAATCTTGGCATCCAATCCCATCTCTTCATGGCAAATAGATGGGGAAACAGTGGAAACAGCAACAAACTTTATTTTGGGGGGCTCCAAAATCACTGGGGATGGTGACTGCAGCCATGAAATTAAAAGATGCTTACTCCTTGGCAGGAAAGTTATACCAACTAGCATATTAAAAAGCAGAGGCATTACTTTACCAACAAAGGTCTGTCTAGACAAAGCTATGGTTTTCCCAGTAGTCATGTATGGATGTGAGAGTTGGACTACAAAGAAAGCTGAGTGCTGAAGAATTGATGCTTTTGAACTGTGGTTTTGGAGAAAACTCTTGCAAGTCCCATCCAACCAGTACATCCTAAAGAAAATCAGTCCTGAATATTCATTGGAAAGACTGATGCTAAAGCTGAAACTTCAAAATCTTGGCCACCTGATGTGAAGAACTGACTCTTTAGAAAAGACCCTGATGCTGGGAAAGATTGAAGGCAGGAGGAAAAGGGGACAACAGAGGATGAGATGGCTAGATGGCATCACTGTCTCGATGGACATGAGTCTGGGTAGATTCTGGGAGTTGGTAATGGACAGAAAGCCTGGCATGCTGCAGTACATGGCGTTGCAAAGAGTCAGACACGACTGAATGACTGAACTGAACTGAATTTCAATAAATGTCAACTGGAACTCTCATGTTTGAGGAGTTTGATTAAAGCTGAGGGCCAGGGCCACAGACAAAAGGGAGCCGGTAACATATACACTTGATTTGTCAAGGCTCTGTATACAGATGAGGGAAACAATAGAAATATACAGAGATGTGAGTCTCTCTCTGGTATAAGAAAATCTATCAAATAATCAGACTGGAAGAAACATCCCTGTGTCAGTTATTTCATGCAGAGATATCAAGTGACAACTCAAAAGACAGCAACAGTATTAGGAAACCAGCCCTGCTGCTGCTTCTACATCAGATTAGTACTGTGTGAAATTCACAGAGATCCTTTAGTAGAGTTTTGGTGGAGGTTTGTATGTCCAGGGAACTGACCAGTTTGATTGCTAAGACACATCTGTGTATGCACCCACATGTGTGCATCTATTCATATGTGTAGATGAATGTACCATCCAGTTTTCTAACATATGACTCAAGTGACACATATTTTAGAAACCTAGAAAGGTAAAACTGAAACATGTCTTGATAAGTTAGTCATTCTCCTGAAACCTGCCTAATGTATGTGATGTGTGCGTGTGTGTGTCTTTCTGAGGAACAAGTGAAACCATAATGCAGTGGCTATGAGGTCTGTTGTTCAATGCAGACTGAATGACATGACTGGAAATATGTAAAAGTATCTGTCATGACACCTTATTCTCGGAATCAATGTGTGAACGTGTGTATCAATTTTCTTTAGTTTATGCTATTTTATCAATCTACTATTAATTCTCTTAATAATAATAGCTCATAAGGACTATTCTTCAAATGAAGGATTTTCTGTGACTTCTAATGAACAGTTATTTTTAGAAAAGATTTTATTTCAAACGTATGAAACATTTATATAATAAATCATCAAAAGATGTAAAATTACATCATCTGGTTGTATTTATGTTCATGAATATAATGTGACTTTTTTCCTTTCACATAGGTCTGTGCTGCTGTCAACCTCAACCTTTCCAAGTGACATTTTCATTTAGAATCTTATCATTTTATAATTATTACCTTTCAGAACTCCCAGGGAGTGAACAAAAGCTTCCTCTTTGTATGTCCATTGTTACGTTTCTTTGAAGAACAAATTAAATTTTGACTCTAGCCAAAATAAACTTTTAAATGGCAAAATAAATCTATAATTATGTGAAAAACAAACCCTTTTAGGGGAAGCTTGACTCGACATCATAAGTTCAGGTGTATTTAAGATAATTTACTACCATGTTTTCTTTTCTGTGTGCAAGGCTGTGGTGCCGTATGCTCTCTTTGTAGTAGAAAAGGGAGGAAAGAGCTAAGGTCTGAAAAACATAACTACAGAATGAGCTGAGGAAACTAGTTAGTATATCATTCTATCCTGTCCTGAGAACAAAGACAGATAGCTGAATTTTCTTTCCCAGCTTAACTCTCATCTGTCTCTCTTACAGACCCTTTACCTATTAACATCAGTGAATGAGGGTACATTGAAGGGGTCTAGAGTCTGAATTTGTAGAATTAGCAAAGTTGGCTCAATGTACCAATAAAAAAATTAACAAGCCCTCTGGTATATGCAGCCGTTTATCTGATCTTCTCCCAACTATCTTGACCCTAGGGAAGCAAAACAGACAATTTCATTTAACATACACAATATGCCAAATGGATTTCAGTGCTTTAACTTATTAGTTATGATTTGACTTACACATAAAATGACCCAATAAGCTCACTTGGATTTGTCTTTGCAAGTTGCCATATTAGACTGTCCATTTCTTTCTTCTCAGTTCACCATATTGCTAAAATAAATTGCCTTTTCCTCATTGTTTTGGCTTCCTCTATGTGTTTTTTTCTTTGATGTTTTTTGTTCATTTCTCCTATGGTCATTCTTGGTTCTGGATTCTTACCTTTCCTCCTGCAGAGTGTAAACAGACCTTACATCTGTTGCTGTTGTTCATTTAAAGAAAAATACTCTGAACTATTTAAGTAAAGAAACTATTACATCTTTACTCTAAGAATAATGAAAATGCAGTATCGTGAACATTGATTTTCACATGAACTTGAAATATTCTGAACAAAGTAAGTACATCATGAAAGATTTTTTAAAACAACATTTGGCAAATTTCTTCTTTAAGGAGGCTTTTTTTTTCTGATTTTGTTAAGATTTATCATTTATCTGCTGTGTCACAATGTCTGACATAGTGTTCTTTCTGATTTTTAATTGGCATTTTGTTTCATCAAACATTAACATTTTATCAACCTTTTAATATTTATTGCTTTTTCAGGGTTTTTTTTTTTCACTTTAATTGCTTTACTCATTTCATCCTATTTTTACTCATTTTCTTTTTACATATGTTCAAATCCTCAATGTTTACCTTTTTAAAATGTAAAGTGGATATGTACTGGCACACATACAAACTGATTTAAAGGGTTAAGAAAAGAATCGGTGCTACGTCAAAAGCTCTATGCTGATAAAATGTTCTGGTGTTCTTTGTCTTAATGTCAATGAATTTAAATGGATTGTGTGGACACAGGGTGCTATGTTCTAGGACTTCTGATGCAAGAGTTATTTTAATGTTCAATATCCTAGGACATTTGTGGTCACTGGGAGAAAGAGTCCAGGATACAATGCTTACCTAGAAAATAAAATTTAAACAATGCTTAAAGTTTTATGTATTGACATATTGCTATCTTCATATCAAAGTTAATGGCAGCTTTTTAACTCTATTTATAGATAGAAATTTTGGAGCATAAAGAGGGAACTCAAGAGCATTTGGTTGGTAGATTTTAAAACTTGACTTAAAGTTTAGGAGACTTGACTTCAAGTATGACTTTTTTCACCCTGTTTTATTGACTTTTGGGGGTTGGTTGCAGGTAGTTTAGTGACTAAGCATGGCAGTAGTCATGTATGGATGTGAGAGTTGGACTATAAAGAAAGCTGAGCACCGAAGAATTGATGCTTTTGAACTGTGGTGTTGGAGAAGACTCTTGAGAGTCCCTTGGACTGCAAGGAGATTAAACCAATTCATCCTAAAGGAAATCAGTCCTGAATATTCATTGGAAGGACTGATGCTGAAGCTGAAATTTGAATACTTTGGCCACCTAATGTGAAGAACTGACTCACTGTAAAAGACCCTGATTCTGGGAAAGATTGAAGGTAGGAGGAGAAGGGGGATGACAGAGGATGAGATGGTTGGATGGCATCACCAACATGATGGACATGAGTCTGAGTAGGCTCTGGGAGTTGGTAATGGACAGGGAAGCCTGGCATGTGGCAGTCCATGGGGTTGCAAAAAGTCAGACATGACTGAGTGACTGAACTGAACTGATAACATCTCTGAGGTCAGACAGATTTGGGTAAATATTGCACTTTATCACTGTGTAACTATGCAACATTGACTAAGTTACTCAGTATCTTTAACATCTCAGTTTTCTCACCTGTAAAGTGGGAAAAGGAGTAGTATTGCTCCTGATATGAAAGAGAAAGAGATATTTTCAAGAGACATTGGTTTACACAGTTGTGGAGGCCAGCACATTCAAAATCTGTAGGGCAGATGCACTGGCTAGAAACTTGGGCAAGAACTGAAGTCACGGTCTTCGCCAAGTCTATAGGGCAGTCCAGGAAAATGGAGACTCCGGCAGGATGTCTGTGGTATGATCCTGAGGCCAAAGTCCTTCTTATCTGGGAAATCTCAGGTTTTACTCTTAAGGTCTTCAAAGGATTGAACAAGGCCTACCCTTATTCAGTGTAAGGAACTACTTATGGACTGTAATCTCCTTCACTGAAAGTCAACTGATTTTAAATGTTAATCACATCTACAAAATACCTTCACAGCAACATGTAGAGTGTAACCCAATAACTGGGCACCATAGTCTGGCCAGGTTAACACCTAAAATCAACCATCAAATGTTTGTTGGAGAACAGTAGCAACTGTATGGGGAAACTGAAGCACGTTGGAGGGGCAGAAACTGGAGAGATCATCTTTATGCAGACCTAGGGGATTTCTATCCCCTGTCCTTTTTATTGTAGTCTGTCATAACAGCAAAGGCCTCTGCTCTGCTCTACTGCTTAAAACCACATGGGCTTTGATGAGTTGCTAATTTCCATGTTACTCAGGCATCTTAACAAAGAGAGTGCTAATGATACTTTCCTCTTGGTGGAGGGCTTTGCTAAGACTAAATAAGGAATACGCTAAATTTCATAGGACAATGCCTATCATATACTAAGACTCAATACATGTTAGTTACTTTTATTATTTCACCTGATTTTCACTCTCCATGTGATTGGCTTGATACTAGGGTAAAAGATAATTTTTGTCAAAACTGTGATATATTTGAGAATGAAAGAGTGGGTGTCTGGAGAAAACCAGGCCATATGGCTAACCTAGATGTACTTAAATATGCTGTGAATTTCCTTTTACCTTTCAGAGTTGAATGTGCTTAATTCATTAAGTGTCTTAACTCTTCGAAGTTTTTTTTTTAATTCCCAACTAGTATTAGTCATTACATGTAGTTTGATTCTGGCAGCTAGTATGGACACAAATGCCCCAGGCTGTCTTTGTTCATTTTTTGTGGGTAGGTGGTGTTTAGGTGGTGTTAGAGAAAATTTAATTTTTATTAAGGGTCGCTTCAGATGGAATTTAGCTAGTTTGATGACATCAAATTCAATTTATTGCTGCCATTATTCAATATGTAGTTATACTCATGTGGAGGCCAGGTCTGCAACCAAGTACAAATCGCTGAATAAATGCTGCTGCTGCTACTGCTGCTAAGTCACTTCAGTCAACTCTGTGTGACCCCATAGATGGCAGCCCACCAGGCTCTCCCATCTCTGGGATTCTCCAGGCAAGAACACTGGAGTGGGTTGCTGTTTCCTTCTCCAATGCATGAAAGTGAAAAGTGAAAGTGAAGTCACTCAGTCGTGTCTGACCCTCAGCAACCCCATGGACTGCAGCCTACCAGGCTCCTTCAGACATGGGATTTTCCAGGCAACAGTACTGGAGTGGGGTGCCAGGTACACTGAGTTATCTATACAGTCGGGAGAAGGAGAGGGGAAAGACCGGGAGCTGACGGTGGCTCAGATCATGAACTCCTTATTGACAAATTCAGACTTAAATGAAGAAAGTAGGGAAAACCACTGGGCCATCCATGTATGACCCTTATAATTGTACAGTAGAAGTGACAAATAGATTCATGGGATTAGATCTCATACACAGAGTGCCTGAAAAACTATGGACTGAGGTTCAAAACATTGTACAGGAGGCAGTGATCAAAAGCACCCCCAAGAAAAAGAAATGCAAAAAAGCAAAATGGTTGTCTGAGGAGATCTTACAAATAGCTGAGAAAAGAAGAGAATTAAAAAGCAAAGGAGAAAAGGAAAGATATACCCATCTGAGTGCAGAGTTCCAAGAATAGCAAGGAGAGATAAGAAAGTCTTCCTAAGTGAACAATGCAAAGAAATAGAGGAAAACAATAGAATGGGAAAGACTAGAGATCTCTTCAAGAAAATTAGAGATACCCGGGGAACATTTCATGCAAAAATGGACACAGTAAAAGACAGAAATGGTATGGACCTAACAGAAGCAGAAGATATTAAGAAGAGGTGACAAGAATACACCAAAGAACTATACAAAAAAGACCTTCATGACCCAGATAACCACGATGGTGTGATCACTCAGACCTAGAGCCAGACATCCCGGAATGTGAAGTCAAGTGAGGCTTAGAAATCATCACTATGAACAAAGCTAGTGGAAGTGGTGGAATCCCAACTAAGCTATTTAAAATTCTAAAAGATGATGCTGTTGAAGTACTACACTCAGTATGCCAGCAAATTTGGAAAGATCAGCAATGGCCACAGGACTAGAAAAAATTAGTTTTCAGTCCAATCCCAAAGAAAGGCAGTACCAAAGAATGTTCAAACTACTGTACAATTGCACTCATTTAACACACTAGAAAAGTAATATTCAAAATTCTCCAAGCTAGCCTTTAGCATTACATGAACCGAGAACTTCTAAATGTACAAGCTGGGTTTAGAAAGGCAGGGGACCCAGAGATCAAATTCCCATCATCTGCTGGATCATAGAAAAAGCAAGAGAATTCCAGGGAAACATCTACTTCTGCTTCATTGACTATACTAAAGCCTTTGAATGTGTTGATTGGAATAAACTGTGGAAAATTCTTAAAGAGATTGGACTACCTGACCACCTTATGTACCTCCTGAGAAACCTGTATGCAGGTCAAGAAGCAACAGTTAGAACTGGATATGTAACAACAGACTGGTTCCAAATTGGAACAGGAGTATGTCAAGGCTGTATATTGTTGCCCCACCTATTTAACTTACATGCAGAGTGCATCATGAAAAATACTGGGTGGATGAAGCACAAGCTGGAATCAAGATTGGTGGGAGAAATATCAATAAACTCAGATATGCACATGACACACCCTTATGGCAGAAAGTGAAGAACTAAAGAGCCACTTGATAAAAGTAAAGAAGAGAGTGAAAAAGCTGGCTTAAAGCTTAACATTCAAAAAATGAAGATCATGACATCTAGTTTCATCACTTCATGGCAAATAGATGGGGAAACAGTGGAAACAGTGATAGGCCTTATTTTCTTGGGCTCTGAAATCACTGCAGATGGTAATTGTGGCCATGGAAAAAAGACATTTGCTCCTTGGAAGAAAAGCTATGACCAACCTAGCCAGCATATTAAAAAGCAGAGCTGTTACTTTGCCAACAAAGGTCTGTATAGTCAAACCTATGGTTTTCTTGTAGTCAGTTATGGATGTAAGTGTTGGACCATAAAGTGGGCTGAGCCAAAGAATTGATACTTTTGAACTGTGGTATTGGAGAAGATGCTTGAGAGTCCCTTAGACTGCAAGGTGATCAAAGCAGTCAATGGTAAAGGACATCAATCCTGAATATTCAGTGGTAGGACTGATGCTGAAACTCCAGTACTTCAGCCACTTGATGGGAAGAGCTGACTCATTAGGAAAGACCCAGGTGCTGGGACAAATTTAAGATAAAAGGAGAAGGGGATAACACAGGACGAGATGGTTGGATGGCCTCACCAATTCTATGGACATGAGTTTGAACAAGCTTCGGGAGATGGTGATGGACAGGGAAGCCTGTTGTGCTGCAATCCATGGAGTTTCAGAGTCAGACACAACTGAGTGACTCAACAACAACAGAGTTATCTCCATGTTTCTATGAGCAAGACAGTTCCTACTTCAGAAGTTCCATGTTGCTGTGTTGCCATGAAGAATGATGGCATGCTTACATTATATGACATATGACTAGATACAGGACGGGAGGAGTAAAATTCACTTGATAAATACTATATACTATATTTTATTTAATTGTTTGTATATTGCATGTTCTTTGTCCCAATTGTACTTTTTTCCCCACTCCAGTTTTAATGAAATATTACATTTTTCTGATCTTTGACTTTTTTCCCCATAATAGGCTATCACTGATGGCATCTGCAACCCCAAATTCTAAAAGTTGGCTAAGAGCAATCCACAAGGAACAACTGGTATACTGCTCAGGGTTCAATAAGAGAAGATCCACCAGGAGTGACACAGAATCAGAAATTTTTTTACGTGATTGTTACCCAAGTCTGGAAGAGCAGTCTATATCAGCTTGCCACACCCGCATCTGCTGATGGGTCTAGTATCAGCAAAGGCATCAGCTGTGAAGGGCAGAAAGAAATCAAGTAGGACAGACAAAGGAATAATAGGAACCCGTGAGGGCACCCCAGAATCACATCTGTCTCTCACTGCCTCCAGCGTCAATAATGCAGGTGATTTGTAGGGTGGGCTGGCACCCTTTCTGCACATGTGCATTGCCCATGTTTCTTGGATATTGAAGGAAGACGTCCAATAAGCCTGGCTGTGTCTCTACCAACAAGATGGGTGAGAGCAAAAACAGTTACTTAAGTGAATGCCAATAGGGTCTTCCCTGTTCATGTCTTAAATCATAAATATGCCTGCTTCTTTGCTTCTGCCTTGCAAATCTCACACAGATTTCTCTTGTGGCCAACTCTGATTCAGTCACTTTAGGAAAAGAAATTCTGGAAATGTAGTTCAAACTAAGTTGACGCAGGATAAAGGCAACTATAGTTTCAGTAAGTTTCTCATGGCTTAATGTAAAGTCTCATTTCCCTTAACTCATTCCCTTGACTTCAGAGGGTCTGCTATTTCTTGTGATAAGTTGGTGAGCTGCTCATAGAAACCTAAATGATACCAAAATGTAGTTAGTGTCAAAGCAAGACCAGCACCTAATTTCAGGATCTAATTTTATTTAATTTAAAGATCTCATTCTCCTCTACTGTAATAGTAATATAAAAAGCACACTTTCAAGAAATAATTAGAGTTGAGTGTGGTCACTGGTTAAGAATGCTGACTCCGATCAGCCTAGGTGTATCTATGGCTCCTCTTCCTACCAGTTATATGCTGTGGGGAAAGTTACTTAAGTTCTCTGCTCCAGGTTTCTCATCTGTGAAGTGCAGATAATAATAGGACTGCTTCATCAGGTGTGGGCATTAATATTTCACACATGTAAAGTGCTTAGGCCATTGCCATGCTTAATAAATCTTGACTAATAACATTTTACCACAAATCTACTTGAATTAATAATCAGTTGTACAATATTTTATCAAGTCCTCATGACTAGTAAAATTAATCTGCCTTGTCTTTTTAAATCTGATCTTTGAAAGAAAATATTATGTTGGATATGGATCTCTGTTTCCATACCATAGCTTATCATTTCTTTTCTCATGGGAGAAGTCTTTCTGGAATGACTTTTATTAAAGAACATGGCCTTTCCCATCTGCTTTAACTTGCAAATCCATGGCTGAAATTTAGATGCTTATGATCCTCTTCTCTTCCCATAGCTCATGTATTTGGACAAGTAGGTTTGGCTCTGAGAAATGTGAGAGGGGCCAATGCTTTTATCACTGGTTGCCTATGGCTTTTAAAAAATATAGTATCTATTTCTTTTTCTCGGTTATGTTGAACTCATACATATTCACAAATAAAATATTTCCACTGAGTCTGGGAGCCACCAATAATCCCAGTGTTGACTTCCTGGTATGTGAGTAGAGCCCGTTTATCCCAGAAACCCATTCTGGGAAGTAGTATTCTACCCCATGCTTTAGTGCTCTATGTTAACGGGAGGTGGCTAGAACACTCGGCAGCTGTCTTTCCAAACTTTCAAAGCAGCAGATTGAAACTTGGAGCCAAGTTTGTCCATATTTGACTATTTTCACCTTGTGAAGTTGTGATGGAATTTACCACCATGCATTAGGTGGAAAATATGAGTAATTGCCTTTGCTTCAGTGAGTAAAATATATATTTTATTATCATTCTTAGAGTTGAGGAAATTATATTTTCTAGCTTTGTTGTGCACAGATCAAAGAAGAGACTCTCATTTATGCCAGATTTCTCTACATATTAAACTAGCTATTTTTGGTGAGATTATGAGGTAACCAGAACTCTTTCTGGTTTAATTTTACCTTTAACTGGATTCAGATTGCTTTAACTGAAGAGTCAAAGGGCCTGACCTCTAATTCATTAACATAATCAGAAGCACATGTAAACTACTGGCTGCCAGTCTGTTTGTGAAGCAGTGACTACAGGATACAGCAGTCTTGGAAGATTCACTCAGTGGTATACTCAGGGCATTCTTAGGTACACAGGCAGAGGAAAGTATACATAGAGAGAATGAAACAAAGAGAAGAAATGCCATAAAATAAAAGTAGGCATGTAGATTTGAGTACAAATTTTCATACGGTTTAAGAAGTTGTTTTTAGGTGGAGGAGTCATGTAAACACACCCTCCCTCCCCTCAGAAATATCCCTTCCCGATTTTGTTTAGTCTATAATTCCTGAAATTTTCAATGGCAGGTAATCGTAACAGCTTCTCTTGAGACTTACTCTCTTGTCGAATATAAATTCTACAAGCAAATTAACTTTTGGTAAGAATTTAAGTAGGGAAGGAGAAGAATGTATGGTTTCAAAATTGCCTCCTGACACACATATAAAGGTTAGGAAAGCAGAAAGAAAATCCTGTGTTGAACTGAAACAAGGGTAAAAAGAATGAGCTACCAAATGAGCCTACAGTCCCATTCCTGGGGATATTTCTAGAGAAAACCAAATTCAAAAAGATAAATGTACCCCAATGTCCACTATAGCACTATTTACAATATCCAAGGCATGGAAGCCACTTAAATGTCCTTTGATAGATGAATGGATAAATGTGGTGAATGTATATACACATTGAAATACTACTCAGCTTTAAAAAGGAATGAAATTAGGCAATTTGCAGCAACATGGATGGACCTAGAGATTATCATACTAAGTAACTCAGAAAAAGAAAGATAAATACCAAAATATCACTTATATGTGGAATCTAAAAAATGATACAAATGAACCTATATACAAAACAAAAATAGATCCACAGACACAGAAAACAAACTTCTAGCTACCAAAGGAGAAAGTAGGGGAGTAGATTTGGAGACTAGAATTAACATATGCACACTTCTATATATAATACAGATAACCAAAATGGACCTACTGCATAGCCTGGGGAACTAGACTCAATATTTTCTAGTAACCTATAATGGAAAAGAATCCAGAAAAAATAGATATATATATTTATCTAACTGAATCACTTTGCTCTACACCTGAAACTAACACAACATTGTAAATCAACTATACTTAAGTATATATATGTATACATATTTTAAATGTACACTAAAGTGGATGATCGCTGAGTACCCTCTGATCCTCAGGGACTCTCCTCAGGAGGATTTTTGTGAATATCCTCCTTTTTAGGTTATTTTTTAACTTTGTAAAACAAATGTCATTTTTCTAGAGAAGAAACTCATACCTTAAAAAAGTAAATTAGATATTTGTTGCTCAGTTGCTCAGTTGTGTCCAACTCTTTGCAACCCCATGGACAGTACCACGCCAGGCTTCCCTGTCCTTCACCATCTCCCAGAGCTTGCTCAACCTCATGTCCATTGAGTTAAGGTAATGGAATTCCAACTGAGCTACTTAAAAGAAATTAGATATAGTACAATTCAGATTTTTATTTTATTTTTCTGCCATCTGGCAAAGAGAACCAAAGTATATGGACTATTGTGTATGTTACAAACACAGAAATGCAGAGGCCATCTCAGGCAGTTGGCCCCACTGACCTCACAAGATAGTAGCAGCAACACGCCCTCTACTACCATTCTCTGTTCAGCAATGTTACCATTTCCTGAGATGCCTTAATGAGGAATAGTTTGATTGTCTGTCTGGTTTTGGTGTCATGTGCTACCCCCACCTTTATATGGTGAAATCATCAAAGCTGATTAAGTCTGATTATTGTGGTACTTTATTGCCTTACTTATATCTGTAACTGGGCAGAAAGAGATTTGTCCCTGGAGACAAATTTCGTGTAGGGTGTCTAGGTCATTCTTAAACATGCATGGCTTTCTTTTTACAATTTAATCCTACATATTGTATTTCCGTATTGTACATAAAACACTTATGTCTTTGTCTCACAAGACAGGCAAGAGTAATATGGTATTTTTGTAATTCAGAAACACTCTTATCTTTAAACTGATCTGTAAGAATGATTCAATTAATTTAAGCATTCATTGTGAAGCTGTTTTAATATCATCAAGAATCTCTTTGCCAACCATTTTTTCTTGCAAATATATTTTGATGAACCATATAAAGTTTCATTAACTCAGTCTCTGATACAGTAACTGGTGGATAATAAGTACTCAATAATTTGAATGGACTGGTCTGATATTTTATATAAAGCAGCTGAGATTAAATGGGAACATACCTAATGGCCCAGATCTGAAAAGCTAGTACCATACCTTATATAATTAATTTTCAGTAACCAGTGTGTGTTATCCATTTTGCAGAACATTTACCATTCAGCACCCATTTCCTACTTCTCATCACTTATTCCCTGATCACCTTTCTTTCCCACTACACTTCTCAAATTGACTTTCTGTTACCCTTCTTAAAATCCGAATATTACTTGATTTCCCAGTTTTTCTTAGTACAGTGTTAGTATCAACTACCTCTTTAACACCTACATTGTCCTCTGTCAAATTTTTAAGAGACAAGACAATGGTAGATAGATTTGAAAGTTAACTGGTACTGGATTTAAATCTCTGATAGTTATTACCTGTATTTACATAAATAATCTATTAATACTATGGGGACTCATGTCTTTATCTATAAAATGGATGCAATGGCTGCCTCAAAGGATTCTATTTGTAGATTGGTAGATTTTCAGTAAATGTTCCCTTTTTATGCTTTCCCTACTTTCTTTTGCTCTGTAATTCTTGACTTTTGTTGTTTGTTTGCTCAAATTCATATCTATAGAATTGGTGATGCTATCTAACCATCTCATCCTCTGCTGCTCCCTTCTCCTCCTGCCCTCAATCTTTCCCAGCATCAGAATCTTTTCCAGTGAGTCAGCTCTTTGCATCAGGTGGCCAAAGGATTGGAGCTTCAGCTTCAGCATCAGTCCTTCCAAGGAATATTCAGGGTTGATTTCCTTTAGGATTGACTGGTTTGATCTCTTTTGCTGCCCAAGGGACTCTAAAGAATCTTCTCCAGCACCACAGTTTGAAAGCATCAATTCTTTGGTGCTCAGCCTTCTTTATGGTCCAATTCTCACATACATACATGACTACTGGAAAAACAATTGCTTTGACTACACAGACCTTTGTTGGCAAAGTGATGTCTCTGCTTTTTAATATGCTATCTAGGTTTGTTATAATTTTTCTTCCAACAAGCAAACATCTTTTAATTTCATGGCTGCAGTCACCATCCGCAGTGATTTTGGAGCCGAAGAAAATGAAATCTGTCTCAGTTTTCACTTTTTCCCCTTCTATTTGCCATGAAGTGATGGGACTAGATGCCATGATCTTTATTTTTTGAACAAGTTTTAAGCCATCTTTTTCATGCTAGCCTTTCACTCTCATCAAGAGGCTTTTTAGTTCTCTTCACTTTCTGCCATTATGGTGGTATCATCTGCATGTCTAAGGTTGTTGATGTTTCTTCAGTATTCAGGGTGTGGTCCTTGCTTGTATATTCACAGGAGAGCTTATAAAAATTCAGAATCTCAGGCTATCCCTAGATGTGGTGAATCAGAATCTGCATTTCCTCAGATCCTTTCTGTGTACAGTAAAGCTAAAGAAATGCTTTAAAGCACATTGATTAAAAAAATTGAAAGTCATTTTTGAACTAAAAATCAGAAAAATAGAGGCAATATTTAAATATCACTTTTAAACTAGTGAATGGGGGTGCTGAAAAAGAAGTCTAACTTTTGCAACCTGCCACAGTATAAATGACAAATTGCCAGTAGAAGAGACAGTCAATAACATTGGTCATGACAAAAGAGAGGCTAGGCTAGAATTTCCAGCGTAGTGCCAAATGGAGCCATGGTAGATATTCGTAACCACCTGATGTTATAAAGAAAGAATTACCAAGTGACATATTTCTAGATTAAAAGGAAATATTAAAACTGGCTTTCAATATTTAAAGCTTACTTAACTAGTAACACTTTGCCTGACACTGACTCATGTCATTTTATTTCATTTTTCTTTTGATCCATGCAAATAGTTACATGGTTTAAAATATATTATCATGTCACCTTTTTGACTAGATCAGATGAAAGAATATTTTAATACTGGTTGATGAACCCTATGGCCAAGTCTTCATGAGACAATGTATGTGATAAGCAGTGAACATAGACAAGAAGAAAGCCATATTTTCCTTTGTAAAAATAATGAAAATGCATTATTTCTACCTACTGTTTCAATATTGTGCTCACTGATAATTAATGAGAAGTTTTGTGGCCATGTATTCAAGGTGTTTCCCAGTGTGTAGGACTCTCCTCCTCAGTTTTATTTGCAGAATCAAAAAGTGGCAAACCATTGGTTTTATTTGCCCTTTGATTGTAAAGATGCAAAGGATATCACAAGGAGTATTAATATAAAATAAAATAATTCCTGTTCTTCTTGGTTTTAAATTACTCAAGTTATTATTATTATTTTTCTTTGCTTCAGATTTAAAGAACTGAGGTTCCTTTCCCATACTTGGTATGTAGTACATCTTTTTTCTCTGAGTTAATTCTCCAAGTCTGGTCTGTCAGCCAGTATAAACAACACTTGATGAATGAGACTCAAGGTGTTTAGTCACCTGAAGCAGCTGTTTGAAGTAACTCTACACACAGCCTGAGGCCTGTGTTTTCACAGCTGTGAGAACTCTTCAAAAGCTTTCCCTCTTGGCCTAGCTCTTTGCTGTGGCTTTAAACTCTTAGCACAAAATCTGGAGTATTTCAAAAGAGCAGAATGAAACTAGAGACAGTAATTTTGCATAATTTTGAGCCAAAAACGGCCTAAAATAAATAAATGAAGTACATTTGAAAGTGCTTTACCTAGGTGGGCTATATATCTGAGAATTGTTCTCCTCTCTACATCCCCATATACTCTCCTAAAAGGGAGATGTGTGGCTGAAACACTAGCTCTGTTTATATGGCAGTATTTTCATTTTCTGTTCTGATTCTATGACACCAAGTCTAAAACCTTATGAGCTTGGAACTATATGTACCTGAATTAAGCTTAGGGAATTGCCTGATGCTTGAGAGCATTCCAGGCTCATAAAACGACCTAAGGTGATTAAAAATGACATTCTTTGCCAGCCTGCTTAGGTGATTCAGGCTTTTGAAGTTCCTCTGATGTGTTCTATTGCCCTGGCATGCTTAACAAGGAGCAAACTCAACTGTGACCACTACATTTGTTATAAGCCTTCACACTTCTTTCAGGTGAGTTCATTAACAGCTGTTTTTCTTTCTCTTATTTATTATGAAAAGGGCAGAGTTATTTTTTGAGCTTCCTCGATGGCTCAGCTGGTAAAGAACTCACCTGCAAATGCAGGAGACACAAGAGACACGAGTTTGATCCCTGGGTCAGAAAGATCCCCTGGAGAAGGAAATGGCAATGCACTCCATATTCTTGCCTGGAAAATTCAATGGACAGAGGCGCCTGGTGGGCTATAGTCCATGGGGTTGCAAAGAGTCAGACACAATTGAGTGAGTGTACACATACACCCACCCCCCACCCACACACACACACAGTTGCTTCTCACAAATTCCATTTCTTCTTTACTACAAATATGTAAGGACCATTTTGTTCATAACAAAAATTTTTTTATTTTTATTTAGGGATTTTATTTCTGAATTGGAAGATATCTATTTTCTTTTTGGAGTTCCTTGGCATTATGCCAAGTAAAGTACATGCATAATAAATAGTCTTCCAACTATTCTCTTTTATTTAATTAAATGGAATCATATGTGTGGTTTATCCATTCACCTCACAAATATGTACTTAATGTCTCATAGGTGCCAAGAACTGGGTTAATTGATGAGAACAGAGAAGTAAAATAGACAAGGTCTTGCCACCAAATAGCTTAAAATCTAACTGGGAAAGAATGCATTAAATAAGTAACAAAACAAATAATGAATGTTTTACTATGAAGATAAGTGCTGCAAAGAAAGAGCCAAGATGAAATGAGAGCAAATAATCTTAACTAAATCTATCTTACTTTCTCTCAAGCTTTTGATTCTAAGATAATATTAAAATCAACACTGACAATGAATTTTTATTGTAATATTATCTTAGTGCATTAGTTATTATGGGAAAGTCTAGTTTTTATCATTAGAGTTTTCGTATTGACTCATGCAGTACTTTGGCCTTTATATGTTTCTAAATCTCATCTTTCATAAATACATTGAAGTTTAAATACATTTTTGTGATTCTCAAATACTTATGTAAAACATTGAGAGTACTTGACACAGCATAATGTTGAGAAACTGTGGGATTTATGCCAATTTGTTTAGTTGTATGTTCTGCCCTAAATGATTTCCAAAGACAAAAGTAGAGTCAGGTTAGACTCACACATTCATTTATTAATTCATTGGTTGCACAATTAACTGATTACCTACTATGTGCCGTATTTGTTCCTGGGAATACACAAATGAATGAATTACCACTCTTACATTTGTAACTTAACTATTTTTGTAAATAGTAAGCTCTGAAGTTTCAGTGGCCTAACAGGAGTGGGCCCATTACAGCCCAAGGGTTCCTACCTGGGTTTTAAGCCCCTTGAGCTAAGAATGGTTATTTCTTTTTTACATAATTGAAAAATATCAAAGCAAGAATACTATTTCATAATAGGTGGAAGTAATATAAAACTCAAATTTCAGTGCCATAAATAAAGGTTTAATGGAGCACAGTCATTGATTTATGAGTTGTCTTTAGCTGCTTTTGCTCTATAATGACAAAGTAGTTGCAACAAAGACCATAAGGCACACAAAACTGAAAATATTTACAACCTGGAGTCCTTAATAGATTGTCCCTGATTTGTATCTTGCCTCCAAATAGTGATGTAGGGACCCTGAATCCCTCCATTTTTGATCCCTGGGAGCCATATTTAACATGATGTTCTAGAGTTCAGCTTATTTGCAACATGCTGGAATGACAAGAGTATGTATGTAATGCATAAGTCGTTTCTTTGAATCAGGCCTGAATGCATTGATCCAGCTCAAAGTGGGTTAACTGGAACCTATTCCTGGAGCCACACTTAAGTGTAGGTGAGACTGGAAAACACAGTCTAGCTTTATGACAAGGAATAAGAGGAAGAGGGTTAGGCTACCAATCACCAACCTCTGCCATAAACTTTTCCTTCAAAGTCCTCAAACAAATGTACAAGATAATTATGATTATTATGTAATTATTTAATGAATAGAGTTATATCAAAGGTAGAATGGAAGCAGGGAAAAATCATTTAAATACTTCTACAGATCTAGAAACTTGCTGCAAAGTAAAAAGAGAAGAGCATGCAAAATTTACAATAAATTCCAATTCCATAGTAATAATTTCTATAACTTGCTAATGGAACTCCAATAGGCTATTGGGAGTATCTAACCTTGCATGGGTGAATCAGGGAAGTATTTACAGAGGGGTTTTCATTTTTATGATTAAAATAATAATAGCTAATATTTATTGAGCATATACCAAGTTTAAGATGCAGTCAGCAAAAACAAGACTAGGAGCTGACTGTGGCTCAGATCATGAACTCTTTATTGCCAAATTCAGACTTAAACTGAAGGAAATAGGGAAAACCACTAGACCATTCAAGTATGACCTAAATCAAATGCCTTACGATTATACAGTAGATTAATTTATATGCAGATTACATCATGTGACATGCCAGGCTGAATGAAGCACAAGCTGGAATCAAGATTGCTGGGAAAAATATCAATAACCTCAGATATGCAGAGAGTCTCTTGATGAAAGTGAGAGAGCAGAGTGAGAAAGTTGGCTTAAAGCTCAACATTCAGAAAATTAGGATCATGGCATCCAGTCCCATCATTTCATGGAAAATAGATGGGGAAACAATGAAAACAGTGATAGACTTTATTTTGGGGGCCCAAAACCACTGCAGATGGTAACTTCAGCTATGAAATTAAAAGACGCTTGCTCCTTTGAAGAACAGCCATGACCAACCTAGATAGCATATTAAACTGCAGAGACATCACTTTGCCAACAAAGGTCCATCTAATCAAAGCTATGGTTTTTCCAGTAGTCATGTATGGATGTGAGAGTTGGACTATAAAGAAAGCTGAGCACAGAAGAATTGATGCTTTTGAACTGTGTTGTTGAAGACTCTTGAGAGTCACTTGGACTGCAAGGAGATCCAAGCAGACCATCCGAAAGGAAATCAGTCCTAAATATTCATTGGAAGGACTGATGCTGAAGCTGAAACCAATACTTTGGGCACCAGATGTGAAGAATCAACTCATTGGAAAAGATCCTGATGCTGGGAAAGATTGAAGGCAGGAGGAGAAGCGGATGACAGAGGATGAGATGGTTGGATGTCATCACTGACATGATGGACATGAGTTTGAGTAGACTCTGGGAGTTGGTGATGGACAGGGAAGGCTGGCATGCCACAGTCCATGGGCTTGCAAAAGTTGGACACAATTGTGACTGAACTGAACTGAGGATACCTGGATGCATTAAATACATTGATCATCAATCTCCACAATCTTATAAGGTAATATTTATCAACATTTTATCAATGAAAATAGTAAGACTAAGATATATTAAATTTTTCCTCAAGGTCACATTTCTAGAAAATTGGGATTTTAATTCTTTTTTTTCCACATTTGGGACTTTAATTCTTAATTCCAAAACTTTTGCTCTTCACTTTGTTTCACAGTTTACAAACAGAAAGATACCAATGGACAACAGGAGCCCATTACACTTTGTAGGGAGTTATTTATATACAAATAACAGGCTGAGTGAAAGAGAACATGTGGAGAACTGTAAATAATTCTAGGTGATGATAACATCGAGAAGAGGTAGATGATGAAGATAAAAAGGCAAGTAAGATTTTGCATAGAGTTATAAGGATCCAGAAAATATTTTTATGTGAGAGAGGAACATGATAAATTTGTGTTTCAGAGAAATAACTCAGATGTCTAGTGAAGGATCCATTTGGCTGAAGAGATGGAAGAATGTTTGAAGGGACAGACAAGACAAGCACATTTCTTAGAGTGTCTCTTTCATGAAACAGAATGTTGATTAGAATATGTCTAATCAACTGAAGTTTTAGTGTGGCTCATTTCAAGGAAAAAGTAACTAGATAGTATGATTTTTTAAAGTTGCCTACTTTTCTTTTTCTGCTATATAAATAGACTTAGTTTACCAAAGTTACTGTGGACAGACTTGTAAAGTAGCTTTGATTCACAAAAACATTTAAGGAAGACTAGGATATTCATTATTTTTTTAGGTGGAACTTTTATAGAGCTGAAAACAGCAAAAATGAAACCCCTCATGGACACTAAGGCAAACATTACCTGGCATTTGTACAAAAATTTTATGAGTTCTTTCTCACCATAAAGGGCAGTGCTTTTTTATTACTCAATTTAATTAAGACTTGCTAGAGACCACCTATACAACCCAACCACTTCTTACTTCCACACTTCTATCAGAGAAAGGCTCCTCAGACGTTTTTTGGGGAATCTTTAGCATTTTTCTTCACCATCTTTTCTAGGCTGGTGGAGTAGACTATTGGTCTCCTTGAGAATGTTGTATCTTTACATCAAAATCTTTTTCATCTGGTCAATTAATATTTTGTGTTTTAGATTTCATGTATCTGAGACTCGGCATTTCTTTGTGTGATTGATTAGCTTACAAGTAAATGATTTTATATAGAGCTTGAATTTTATGTTTGCCACATTTTTCAAGCATGAACACACTTTGGATATTAAATCAATAATATCAAATTTGAATTTATTTTACTCTAAAGCTATTTATTGCAATAGGACCCCAGGGTATGTATACATTTTCTGAGTATACATAGCTGTATTTTGCTGATCAGAGCCATGTTTTCTCTTAAAATGTTCTCTTAGGAGCAGGGATTTGCTTCAGTTTTCTCTTTTTTACCGCCATTGCCATTTGTCAGTATACTGCGTGATATGTAGCAATTGGTAAAGGTCAACTAATATTATTCTAAGTAATAATAATGTCATATTTTAAAAAAATTTGACTCATTCTGACTATGTAACAAGCGAGTTTGGATGGGGATAATTTTTGGAGAAAATAAAGTTGAATGCCCTCTGTTTTTTGAAAGTGATAAAAGTTAAAGTATGCCACTCAGTCATGTCCAACTCTTTGTGACCCCATGGACTGTAGCCCATCAGGCTCCTCTGTCCATGGGATTCTCCAGGCAAGAATACTGAATAGGTAGTCATTCCCTTCTCCAGGGGATCTTTCCAACCCAAGGATTGAACCTGGGTCTCCTGCACTGCAGATTCTTTAATGTCTGAGCCACCAGGGAAGCCCCAACAGTATAAAAACCATTGCCAATATTAGCAAAGTTTTTGTGCACATTTATGTAAATGTATGTATATATGTGTGAATATATAAACACACATATATGTATATTAGAATAAGTGAATGTGTTATACATTAATTTGTATTTTTATGTATGATATAAATATTTTAATATATACTGTGGGTTTTCTAATATACATTAACATTAGTATTTATAAGAATTGATAATAGATCAATACCATCTTCCTTAGATGGCCTTGCAGTATTATCTCAAATTGAAGACAAGACTTTTGTATACCATCACTTCTTAGTCATCACATGTGGCCTTGTCCCCAAGGAGGAGTGTTAACTAATGTGAACAGTTCCCTTAAACCTACTATAAGCCTGAAGGAAGGGACTTGACTGTGCGACCCCAGAAACCAATGCTTCTGAGGGAATAAGTACTTTGGTTTTCAAGGATTTATCTGGCCAGTGAACCACAGTATCCACCACAGTTCAGTTTTTGTTATCAGTCAGACCTCTTGCTGCTTTTAAGTTCATCTTAACAGACCAGGTCTGTTAAGATTTTAGTTGGTCACTTTTCTTGTGGACATTTACAAAAAAAGGTTACTGTCATGAAACACAGCCCTTGCTAATGCAACTGGACTCAGATCTACAATATTATTTGACATTACTCTGCTATTCTAGATGTTACTCACCCTGGCTGGTAGCTCTGCTGATCTAGAAGACTTACATAGTGGGATGATTTAGAGTCTCATCTTCAGATGTCCAAATGACTGATCATCACAAACTTATTAGACCAATACTGCTATACTTGTTTGTCAAAATAAATTACCCAGTGAATCACCAAACACAAAATACATACTCCCCAGACTCCAATGAGGAATACCAGCTCTACCTTTCCCTGATGATCAGAGTCCATAAGTTACCCCTGCCAGCATGGTGAATCCTTTCCTTAACTCCTGGTCTGTTGGCATGAGAAGCCCAGAGTAACTCTACAATAGTCATAGATGAAGTTTAATGTACTCTTGCTGTGTTCCTTAGTGAAAACGTTTCTCTTCTGAGCAATAACATCTGTAAACCTACAAATCCCAGAATTACAGGGACAGAAAGCACAGGTTCTCCAAATAGGTTTCTAGAAATGATGACAAGTGAAGTCAGTCTTACTTCTGTCTGGTTCCTGGTCCCATGTATATATCTATTGGGAACAGTTCTGTGCTGCGCTTTGTCAGTCACTCGTGCCCGACTCTTTGTGACCCCATGGACTGCAGCCAGCCAGGCTCCTCTGTCCTTAGGGATTCTCCAGGAAAGAATACTGCAGTAGGTTGCCATGCCCTCCTCCAGGGGATCTTCCCAACCCAGGGATCGAACCCAGGTCTCCCACATTTCAGGTGGATTCTATACTGACTGTGCCACCAGGGAAGCCCATTGGGAACAGAGCACCATATAACAGTACCTGGCTTGGAACTTGTAATACATCCTGAAGTGTGGTGCCTCATCACATCAGATTATTATCTCAGATCTGGTTGTACCTTCTGAAGACTTTCATTTTTCTTACAGACAGGTAGTTTCTGGGTTATACAATATGTTACTGGTTTGGTTCATCCCATGACCACAAGTCCACTGCTATACCTTCTTTGCAGTAAAGTGGTTTCCTTGGCCTGATGTAATGTTATGTGGAATCCTTTGTCTGTGAATCCTTCAATCTGAAAGCCCTCAATAGCAGTGCTGGTAGCCCCACAAGCATTAAAGGCAAACCACACACAGAATAGTTATTGATGTTAATTGAGATGAATTTTTGCTCCTGCCAAGAAAACAATGGGAGGATTATGCTAGCTATGTACATTTCAACTATGTTTCCAGAGTCTGTAGATAATGACTACCAGGTTTGTCTATTTGCTCAGAGGACCCACAGTGAGCTGGAACTAGGCTAGGATTCCATGTACCTGCCTTCATACATCCTCACTTAAGCAGGTCTCTGGGTTTCAGTGTGAACTCAGACACTTTGTCAAGCAATTCTTGGTAAGTTTGGGTAGTTCCTTTCACCAATGTACAATTTTCAAATAATCAAGAGTTTCTTTTAGGAAAGCCTGAAGGAATGATTATCATTCTTACTTGGGCTGTTGTAGCATTCTTTATGGGGACCTATCTCTTAGGTAGTTAGAGGTTTCCATGTCTGAAAACTGACTCACGTCTGAAAACAAGGTGCAAAATCATTTTCTTGGGATGGTTTCCCTTAATCTTATCTTCCATCCATGATGACAGGTTATAGAATAAATTAAGCAAAATTCATGTTAACTGCCCATTTGTCTTTTGTCTAGGGGTAATGTGTACTATTAAACATGTCCACAGTTCCTTGTGTGTAGGGATGGCCTAGTAATCATTCTGACATTATTACTCACTATGAAAATACACATATTTTCTTCTGACAGTATCCAATTATTATTATTATTATTATTAATATTATCCAATTATTATAATAGCCTCAGTTATTTCAGGATTCCATTATTCCAGTTGCTAAAAGGAAGCCCGGTACTATAGATGCATCTTTTATTATCATCCCTGGTTTAGAGAGGACGTCCACTACTGAGTTCCATAGAGATTCTGTGTTCCTTTCACCCATGTGTTCTTTATTGTATTTGTAACTGGAGTGTCCTATTGTCCCTTCCCTCCCATGCATTCAGTGGTGTGTTTTTCCAGCCTCATACAATATATTTATTGCATATTACGCTTGCTTCTCTAAGTTTATTGATGTTTTCTTACACTCTTCTAGAACTGTTTTGGCATTTTTCTTCATTTACAGTGGGCTATGATTTCAAGTTTCTAGTGCACATTTTAGTAGCAGAGCACCTTCTCTAGAGAGGCCCATCAAGGTGTCAGTTCTGTATTATGATCATGAAAGTGCCCCCATACTGATACTCTCCTTTATCAAACTATGTTCTACTCTCCTTGATTCAGGGTCTTCAGGATCCAGTCCCATGCATACGCTCCTATCTCTTACTCATGTTTTGAATAGGTCTTGCGATTACCCCTGGGTGAGTCTCATTCATCCCTTAGTATCCTACCATACTGCTGGCTGGTTTATTTCATGACTTAACTCTAGTTCTTGGTCCTCTTATTAGAAAGAGAAGTAAGAATGCATCCTAAGTGATCATAGATTGTCTTTCAAGACAGAAGTGTCTATACCATCTTCAAATAAAGGGGTTATCACTAGTTTTAGCAGAGAAGAAGGATCCACTTCTGTACACTCCAAGGGTTTCAGGGAATCTGAGATTTCAAGATTATTGACTGCATCCATTCAGATATCTGGTACCAAATTTCAGGTCCCTCACTGACCCAATTAGAGCTCTGATTTTGATGTGAAAGCCTTGTCAGAATGGAGAATTCACCTTCTCTAGAGCTCTTTAAATCCTATATGTAATCTTTGTCATTTTCTTCATTCTGGCTGTGGGAGATCTGAGCCTCTTTTTAAGCAACTAAAGACCTTCTTGTTTCTACAGTTACTCTTAAATCTGTGATTAGTCATCTCATCCTTTATTGTCTTTCTCCAATGCATTGTTAGTCCCCAGTGATAGTTTTCTGCATCTATAGTCTTTATAATTGCTACATCTCCTGTACTTTACTGTCACCGAAAATACTGACCCTACCAGTCTATTCCCTTTCCCTGGTATTTTCTATCAGTGTAGCTTCAGTAAAAGTTTTAACATGAGAAGGCAATGGCACCCCACTCCAGTATTCTTGCCTGGAATATCCCATGGATGGAGGAGTCTGGTAGGCTGCAGTCCATGGGGTCACTAAGAGTCGGACACAATTGAGTGACTTCACTTTCACTTTCATGCATTGGAGAAGGAAATGGCAACCCACTCCAGTGTTCTTGCCTGGAGAATCCCAGGTATGGGAGAGCCTGGTGGGCTGCCATCTATGGGGTCGCACAGAGTCGGACATGACTGAAGCGACTTAGCAGCAGCAGCAGCATCATAAGTCGGGGACTATCAGTACTGCCTCTCCTACCACTGATGCCTGTCGGATACCAGTCTCCCAGTGCCAGTCTGGTGGCTGGTATTCCAAATCCAAATTCCTTTTTAGAGTCTGGTTTCTTGGACCACCTCCTTCACCAACAGTCTTAGGTCATGTTCCCAGGAACAGACTGTGAGGCAGAAAGTTGTGTTCAGTAAGAGAATTGTGCCCAAGTGTCTTCTGAAGCAACAGACTCAGGGAATAAAGAAAGAAGCTTTGAGCAGAGTGAGACATTGAACTATAGTCCACTTATAATAGGGCTTCCCTCGTGGTTCAGATGGTAGAGAATCTGCCTGCAATATTGGAGACCTGGGTTCGATCTCTGGGTTGGGAAGATCCCCTGGAGAAGGGAATGACCATCCATTCTAGTGTTCTTGCCTAGAGAATTCCATGGACAGAGGAGCCTGGAAGGCAACAGTTCATGGGGTTGCAAAGAGTTGGACATAACTAAGTGACTAATACCTTTTCACTTCCACTTGTTATAAAAGCCTTTGTCAATCTTTAGAGGAGTCCTAGAGCTAGGATATCTAGAACTAGAGTTGTTCCAAGTAGAGGGGAACGTTGCAAGCCTCTATAGTCCCACAACACTACTGCCCAGTCATTAAATGTGAGGAGCTCTTGAGGATAAAGCATGTGCTTGGATGGGCAGTTTCTGGGGTGGGACTCAGCTTTCATCCATCATCAGGCAAAACTCCAGGTAGCTTGGGAAATTAATGAAAAGAATGCTGAGTCTTAAAGTGAGGAGGAAGATATTGGTTGTGAGGTGCCAAATTCACTAGCCTAAAATAATGTATTTACTAAAAATAGCGTGAAGTGAAACTGAAAGTCTCTCAGTCGTGTCCGACTCTTTGTGACTCCATGGACTAAACAGTCCATGGAATTCTCCAGGCTAGAATACTGGAGTGGGTAGCCTTTCCCTTCTCCAGGGGATCTTCCCAACCCAGGCATCAAATCCAGGTCTCCCGCAATGCAGATGAATTCTTTACCAGCTGAGACACAAGGGAAGCCCCAAAATAGCTTATATAGTTTAATTTGAGAATTGCATTAAACCACTATAAAATGGTTTCAATAATTGTTCTTTAAGAAATGTTGGCTATGAGACTGATAGAAGAATTATGAGAATATGTTGTTTGCTCCACCAAAGGCAGTAGTCAAGAAAGTAATGTGCATATAAAAATGAAATAAATATGACAAAGAAGGAAGTAATTATCCCTATACAGCTCCATAAACTTCCATCCATATCCAAGAACCATATATAAGTACAACATTATCAGATGCATGTGCTTGAAAGCCTTGTAGTCCTCCTTTCTCTTAATCATTTTTTAAAAGTAGTAACAAAGGAAGAATGTTCACTCTTTTAACTGTTAAAAAAAAGCACACACATGATAAGTCACCTTGAATCTTTTCTTTCTTTATTTATTTTTAATTGATGGATAATTGCTTTACAGTATTGCATTGGTTTCTACCAAACATCAACATGAATCAGCCATAGGTTTACTCACGTTCCCTCCCACCTGAACCTCTCTCCCACCTCCCTCCCCATGCCACCACTGTCGGTTGTTACCAAGCCCTGGTTTGAGTACCCTGAGTCATAAAGCAAATCTTATTGGCTATCTATTTTACATATGGTAATATATGTTTCCATGTTACTCTCTCCATACCTGCCACCCTCTCCTTCCCCCCACAGCTGTGTCCATAATTCTGTTCTGCATGTCTGTGTCTCCATCGATGCTCTGCAAATAGGTTCATCAGTACCATCTTTCCAGATTCCATACATATGTGTTGCTGCTGCTGCTAAGTCGTTTCAGTCGTGTCCAACTCTGTGCGACCCCATAGACGGCAGCCCACTAGGCTTCCCTGTCCCTGGGATTCTACAGGCAAGAACACTGGATTGCCATCTGGGTTGCCATCTTCTTCTCCAATGCATGAAAGTGAAAAGTGAAAGGGAAGTCACTCAGTCGTTTCCGACTCTGTTGCGACCCCATGGACTGTAACCCACCAGGCTCCTCCATCCATGGGATTTTCCAGGCAAGAGTACTGGAGTGGGGTGCCATTAATTGTTTTTCTCTTTCTGACTTACTTCAGTCTGCATAATAGGCTCTAGGTACATCTACCTCATTAGGACTGACTCAAACGCATTTCTTTTTATGGTTGAGTAATATTACATGGTATATATGTACCACATGGTTTCTTTATACACATTTTTTAGGTCTTTGCCAGCCATGTAGCTGTAAAAAAAAAAAAAAGACAAGTTATAGCCAAATGAAGAGAAACAGAGAGTAAATAAAGTAAATAAATATAAGGCATGATTGCATGTAGTGATTGCTGATGATGAGTCCTACAATAAGAAAATCAAGCAAAGAAAAAAAATAGGGATTTTTTTTTCATGGTGGAATTTTCAGTAGTGAAGATGACTATCTTAAGAATGTATCATTTTGATACAAACCTGCAGGAGATGACAGAGTAGTCTTTGCAGGTATCAAGAGGAAGAGAGTCTCAGGAAGATAGAATGGCAAGTACAAAAGAACATGTGGTAAAAGCATATTCCTGCATCCAAGGAATAGTATAGAATGGAGTGAGGAGAGACAGTATGAGTGTGGGGAAGAATTGTAAGTCATTAGAACTTTGGCTTTTCCGCAGTGAAATGAAAAGTCATTTGGAGCAGCGGAGTAACAAGATCTGATTTTGTTTAAAAGGATCACACATTGCAGCAATGTACACATTGCTGTGCTGGGAATAGACAGGAAGGCAAGGGCAGAAGTAGGAAGATCAGTTTGGAGGCTAGTGTAATAATTGAATTAAGAGGTCATAGGGCAGAATATGATGACAGCTGTGGAATTTTTGAAAAGTAGTCAGATTTTGGATATATTTCTGAAGAGAGAGCCAGCGGAATATTCTGTAACAATGGGTGAAATAGAATCAGAAATTACTCAAAATTTGGGGATTGAGTAATTGGAAAGGTGATGATGCCACTTTTGAGAGTGAATCTGTAAAAGGAAAAAGTTTGGTTTTGTGAAAAAACTGGCCAGGAACTCAGTTTTGGCATTAAATTTGAGTGGAGATGACACATGAGCAGCAGAGTACGTATGTATGAAGTTTGAGGGATAGGTCTAAAGTGAGAAAGGCACATCTGGGACATTATTACATTGAAGAGTACTAAGGATGAAGATGAATAAGAAATGCACTTTTTAAAAAAGCATGCTAAGAGATAGGAGAAAAACCAGGAAAGGGGTATGTCTTAAAATATAATAAAGAAAATGTTTTGAAGAGATGAGTTTTTTTTCAAAATGCAACCTACAGAATATTCTTAAAAATGTAAATATTGACAACCAATTTTGACTAAGTACTTAATTGTAAAGCAGTAATCCAATAAACCAATAAATATTTTCTCAATACATTACATGTAGATAATTGGAGGCTACCAATTTGTTAGTTCCAAATTTTAGACAAGCTATGTACTTGGACTTGTTGAAAGTTCAAGCTCCTGGAGGACTGTGACTATATCATTCTATCAGTGATATTCATTTGGAAAAGGATCATTGCTTGCATTGTTTATTTTAAAAAATTACATTTAATTTTTCATATTGATATTGCTCTTTCTATGAAGCAGTAGTGTAAAAAAAATATAATACTCAACTTTTTAACACTGATATGGAATACATAATGGTCTTTAGAATCTAAGCTCTTTTTATATAAGCATATATAGTACCTCATTTTGCATTAAATAGTTTATTGTCTCTCTAGCACCTTGATTAATTTGGGCACTGTCTTACAGATCTCATTCCTCTCATTTTTGACTTTCGTGTTGTTGAACTATAATGCCGTTAACATCTATTTCAAGTAATTTCCCCTCCCTGGTGATTGATGGTAGATACAACAATTACGATGCCAACACTGGGGATAATTCTTCACAGATGTTGTCAAATTGCAGGTTAAACAGGGAAAGTCTTTCTTCCGGCCACCCACTCTTCATTCCCTTGAAATAGGTACATGGTGCTGTGTATCCTGCGCTGTAGGTATGCCAACACTCCATCCTGTTGCTCATCTGGTTTAAATGACTTCCATTTGCTCTTTCAAACAATGACAGAAAGTTACGTTCAGAGTGCTTTGCAGGTACCAAAATGCAGTAATTCGGCCTTGAATTTTAACTGGCAAAGGGAAGTCCCTTGGGTCTGGCATAGTCACATTGATTTTCCCCTTATTATAATTAATATTTGCCACTACTAATTAAAGGAAAGAAAGAAAGAAATGATATGATGACTGTGGTTTGCTTCAAGCCATTACAGGAGAAGGAAAGTAGTCTTGAGCTGATAACTGTTAACCTATGGGATAACTGATACCTATGGGTCATAGGTATATTGGTATATATTGGTCATAGGTATATCTACTTTACCTGTTTAATTTTACATTAGAAAAATAAAAATAAAAGCAGCATTTATGATATTTTAACCCTACATGAACCTTTATGTTCTCATATGAAGGAAATACAGAAATTCCACAGGAATTATTTAAAATAATGAATTCATGTTTTTCTTGCTAGTTCAGTTTGGACCAGTGGATTATGGTATGACATTCCTTTAGTTTTTGCATTTATTTTTATAAGTGAGTTCATTGCACTTCTCAGCAGAGAAAGAGGGAAGGATATGAGATGAGGGACAGAGGAACAAAAAGGAAAATTGGGTTCCCAAGTAAACACGTTAAGGTTAGGAAAAAAGTTTGAGGATTTAGGTTTTAGCCTCACTGAACAGCTGACATATTTTAAGTTGGAAAAGTCTGATCTACATTTTAGCTGAAATTACCCCCACCTGGATAAACTTGGTGCTTATTTGAGGTATTTCTATAAACATGTCCAGAGAAGGCAATGGCACCCCATTCCAGTACCCTCGCCTGGAAAATCCCATGGATGGAGGAGCCTGGTAGGCTGCAGTCCATGGGGTCGCTAAGAGCCGGACATGACTGAGTGACTTCACTTTCACTTTTCACTTTCATGCATTGGAGAAGGAAATGGCAACCCACTCCAATGTTCTTGCTTTGAGAATCCCAGGGACAGGGGAGCCTGGTGGGCTCCTGTCTATGGTTCTCACAGGGTCGGACACAACTGAAGCGACTTAGCAGTAGCAGCATAAATGTGTCAGAAGACCATATTAACAAATGTCTTTTCAGAATGTAAACTTAAAGATGCTCCATAGCTACCAATAGATCAGGAATGATGACAGGTATTTTTTGTCTTATTGTATAATTTGTTTATAAGTACAGTCTTTCTACTTAAGGTAGAATATTATATGTGGCAAATTTCTTTTCTCTCTTTGAACTATATGTTATCAAATATTCACCTGATGTAACCCAATATAACTTGGCAGTATTTCATTAAAGGCATTTCACCAATAAAGTGGTCTGCTATTTTTTTGTAAATCTCTAGAGAGAACATTGTTTTCCTTTAAATCACTTGGCAATATCTCAAATTATAATAATCAAGAAGTATTTCCAAGTATCTAATTGAAATTCTTACCACTGCAATTTAGTATCATTAGCTGAGAATTTTCAAGATATTTTCATCAATCTTATTTTATCATTCTTATTATTTTCTTAATGACTTGGATATAATTTTACTTATAGTAACTTGAGGGAGTTCAACTGTCAAGCTTTCCAGGCAAGAGGTTGAAAAGGAAAGGGAGGAAGATGATGGAAGTATAAGAATGCAGGAATATGAGAACTTGCCTATAGTTTGACTATCTTCTGATGGAGATCACACAACTCAGGTATCTTAAAAAGAAGGATCAATCCATGCTTGGTCACTGCCTGTATTCAAGGTAATAACATATTGAGATAAGGTGCAGCAATTGAAGTCTCTAACCAGTTGTTAAACTGAATATTGAGTCTTCTCAGTTTGCATTTGTGAGTAGGAGTATAAGCAAAGGAGGACAAGTGTGTGTGTGTGTGTGTTGTTATTGGATTCAGGAGAGCTACACAAAAATGTGGTAGATCACTTATAAATATTATTTACCTCATCTTGTATCCACACCTTTTGTAATGTGACTTTGTGACTTTTCTCATTGAATGGTAGAGTCTGTGGTTCCATTGTTTGTATCTGAGTTGGCCTGGTGACTTACTTTGGCTGATATAGTGCAAATTTCCATGCTGTCTCCCAGAACTCTGCCAACATAATGTCCTATAGCCTGGGCTACTCTACTTGAGGGTGAGAAATAAATGGAAAAAAAGTACCTGACCAACCCCAGAAACAAAGCCACTAGCTAAACTTAACTGAGGGAGTCAGTGGAGATTGGAACAACTGAGAACAAAGCCTAGCCTCAACTATGCTGCTGCTAAGTCACTTCAGTTGTGTCTGACTCTGTGCGACCCCATAGATGGCAGCCCACCAGGCTGGGATTCTCCAGGCAAGAACACTGGAGTGGGTTGCCATTTCCTTCTCCAATGCATGAAAGTGAAAGGCGAAAGTGAAGTCGCTTAGTCGTGTCCGACCCTCAGCAACCCCATAGACTGCACCTCACCAGGCTCCTCCGTACATGGGATTTTCCAGGCAGGAGTACTGGAATGGGGTGCCATTGCCTTCTCCAAGCCTCAACTATAGGCTTCTGCAATTGTAAAGTAAATAAATAGATGTTATTGTCACTTAATACATTTTGAAATTATTTGTAACACAGCAACAAAGATCAGATACAAAGATGCAAAGATCACTAGCAAGGAAGCTTGAATTTAAGGAGAAATTTATTTTCCAATAGGGATACTATAATGCAAGTCTGAAGGAACAGACAATCACATAACATTAGGAAACAATGGACAATGCGAAGCAAATCATTTTAACTCCATAGCTGCAATAGCTAGGGTTGACCTTAACTTTTAAGTTTTGGGGCCATGTTGGTTAATTCAATGTCACCGACAAATGGAACACTCTTTCACAGAGAAGTATTTCTCAAAGAGAAGTGGGTTGTTATTTTAACGTTGTGCTAGACAGTTCTTTGTCAACAGAACTGAAGATAAGGATCTCTAGCACCTCTGGCCCCTGAAATTACACGCCAATAGTACTTCCCTGACATCTATGTTAACTTAGATTTGGAAGTTCATTAAGGTAACATAATGTCCCAGTGAAGAAATTAAATGTTAATTCATTATTCTTAAGAAAAGCTGTGTGCTTCTTTATCTATTTTGACTTTGAAAGGTGAACACCTGTCCTTTAGATTACGCATGTGCACTCAGTCGCTCAGTCATGTCCGACTCTTTGTGACCTCATGGACTGTAACCTGTAGGCTCCTCTGCCCATGGGGTTTTCCAGGCAAGAATACTGTGGATTACCATTTCCTGCTCTAGGGGTCTTCCCGACCCAGGGATCAAACCCATGTCTCTTGTGCTCCTGCATTTGCAGGCAGATTCTTTGCCAATTGCACTATATAATACAGATTTAAACAGGAAAAGTGGTCCAGATATAGTGTGTTACATGATGGAGTTGGGACCTTTTTAAATGAGATTTTTAGGGAAGGTCTCTATGAGACTGATATTTGAGCACAGAGAGATATGTTTCTCTTGGAACCAAGAAGGGCGGTTCACATTGAATTAAGGTTGGCAGTGGCTTTCCATCAAATGTCAAGGCTGAGTTGACCAGATTAATTTCTTTTCCTAATTGAAGTAAAATTCATTTTAGTATATGTGTTGCCGAAGCAAGCACTAATTGAAGTAAAATTCATATATCATAAAATTAACTATTTAAAGTGTATAATCCAGTGGCATTTAGAATGTTCGGGATGTGGTGCAAAAGTCACAGCTGTGCTGTGCTGTGCTGTGTCTGACTCTCTGTAATTCCACGGACTGTAGCCCACCAGGCTTCTCTGTCCATGGGGATTCTCCAGGCAAGAGTAATGGAGTGGGTTGTCATGCCCTCCTCTAGGGGATATTCCCAAATCAGGGATCAAACCCAGGTCTTCAATACTGCAGGTGGATTCTTTACTGTCTGAGCTAGTACAGGGAAACCCAAGAACACTGGAGTGGGTAGCCTATCCCTTCTCCAGGGGATATTAGTGACCCAGCAATTAAGCTGGGATCTCCTGCATTGCAGGCAGATTCTTTACCAGCTAAGCTACCTGGGAAGCCTAAAGTCACAGTTACCTAGTTTCAAAATATTTTGTCACTTCCACAGGAAGCATGGTAGTTATTAAGCAGACCCCCTTCCTGCCTCTGCTACCCCTTTCACCCCTCCTAGCCCCTGGTCATCACTAATCTACTCTCTGTCTCTACAGGTTTAACTATTTTGGATATTTTATATAAATACAATAATATAATATGTGACCTTTTGTGTCTGGCTTCTTTTTACTTATTTTTGAGATTCTTCGTGGTATAACGTGCATCAATACTCCATTTATTTTTTATAGCTGAGTGGGATTCTATTTTTTAGATATACCACATTTTTTAATCCACTCATCCATTGATGGACATTTGGGGATTTTTCCATACTTTGGCTGTAGTGAATAGCACTGCTTCAAACTTTAACTTACGGTACCAGAATTTGTTTCAATGCATGCTTTCAATTCTTTGGGGTAGATTCCTAGGAAAGGCATTTCTGTGTGATATGATAATTCTACATGAATTCTTGATGTAGCTATTTATAAGCTAAAGATGATATAAAAATGACATGAATGAATATGAGAAAGCATCACAAAATGGTACTCTTGGGGACTATCTGATGCAGTGACAGCAAAGGACATGTATATGGGCGAAAGTGAAAGTGTTAGTCACTCAGTCATGTCCGACTCTTTGCAACCCCATTGACTGTAGCCTACCAGGCTCCTCTGTCCATGAAATTTTCCAGGCAAGAATACTGAAGTGGGTTGCCATTGCCTTCTCCAGGGGATCTCCCAACCCAGGAATTGAACCCTGGTATCCTGCATTGCAGGCAGATTCTTTACCTTCTGAGCCACAAGGGAAGCCCCATATATGGGGGATCTGAGAGAATTTTAAAGAATTACATAGGAAATGAGTCACAAAAGACTCTATGGGCTAAAGAGCTTGGGCTTTACCCCATGGAGAAATTTCATGATGTAAATTCAAACTTTCGGACTCAGATCAATTTAGTCCATGAGTCAATCCCAATAAAAGTAGGTAGCATATATAAGAACACAGTTGTCTAGATATATTTAGATTTCTAATCCTTAATATAAAAATTATTCAGTGATGACCATTCAGTTCAGTTCAATTCAGTCACTCAGTTATTTCCGACTCTTTGTGACCGCATGGACTGCAGCATGCCAGGCCTCCCTGTCCATCAAAAATTCTTGGAGTTTACTCACTCATGTCCATTGAGTTGATGATGTCATCCAATCATCTCATTCTCTGCATCCCCTTCTCCTCTGCCTTCAATCTTTCCGAGCATAAGGGTCTTTTCAAATGAGTCAGTTCTTCACATCAAGTGGTCAAAGTATTGGACCTTCAGCTTCAACATCAATCCTTCCAATGAACATTCAGGACTGATTTCCTTTCAGGATGGACTGGTTGGATCACCACAGTTCAAAAGCATCAATTCTTTGGCACTCAGCTTTTCTTATAGTCCAACTCTCACATTATAAATGACTACTGGAAAAACCATAACCTTGACTAGACAGACCTTTGTCGGCAAAGTAATCTCTCTGCTTTTTAATATGCTGTCTAGGTTATTCACAACTTTTCTTCCAAGGAGTAAGCATCTTTTTATTTCATGGCTGCAGTCACCATCCCCAGTGACTTTGAAGCCCAAGAAAATAAAGTCAGCCACTATTTCCACTGTTTCCCCATCTATCTGCCATGAAGTGATGGGATGCGATGCCATGATCTTTGTTTTCTGAATGTCGAGCTTTAAGCCAAATTTTTCACTCTCCTCTTTCACTTTCATCAAGAGGCTCTTTAGTTCTTCTTCACTTTCTACCGTAAGGGTGGTGTCATTTGCATATCTGAGGCTATTGCTATTTCTCCCAGCAATCTTGATTCTAGCTTGTGCTTCTTCCAGCCCAGTATTTCTCATTATATACTCTGCATATAAGTTAAATAAGCATGGGGGGCAATATAAAGACTTGACATACTTCTTTCCTATTTGGAACCAGTCTGTTGTTCCATGTCCTGTTCTAACTGTTGCTTCCTGACCTGCATACATATTTCTCAAGAGGCAAGTCAGGTGGTCCAGTATTTCCATTTCTTTCAGAACTTTCCACAGTTTATTGTGATCCACACAGTCAAAGGCTTTGGCATAGTCAGTAAAGCAGAAATAGATGTTTTTTCTGGAATTCTCTTGTTTTTTTTCTATGATCCAACAGGTTTGGCAATTTGCTCTCTGGTTCCTCTGTCTTTTCCACAACCAGTTTGAACATCTGGAAATTCATGACTCATGTATTGCTAAAGCCTGTTTGGTGTATTTTGAGCATTACTTTACTAGTGTGTGAGATGAGTGGAATTGTGTGGTAGTTTGAGCATTCTTTGGCATTGCCTTTCTTGGGGATTGGAATGAAAACTGACCTTTTCCAGTCCTGTGGCCACTGCTGAGTTTCCCAGATTTGCTGACATATAGAGTACAGCATTTTCACAGCATCATCTTTTAGGATTTAAAATAGCTCAACTGGAATTCCATCATCTCTACTAGCTTTTTCATAGTGATGCTTCCTAAGGCCCTCTTGACTTCACACTCCAGGATGTCTGACTCTTGGTGAGTGATCACACAATTGTGATTTTCTGGGTCATGAAGATATTTTTTGTACAGTTCTTCTGTGTATTCTTGCCACCTCTAATATCTTCTGTTTCTGTTAGGTCCATATAGCATATCTGTCCTTTATTGAGCCCATCTTTGCATGAAATGCTCCCTTGGTATCTCTAATTTTCTTAAAGAGGTCTCTAGTCTTTCCCATGCTATTGTTTTTCCTCTCTATTTCTTTTCACTGATCACTGAGGAAGGCTTTCTTATCTCTCCTTGCTAATCTTTGGAACTCTGCATTCAAATGGGTATATCTTCCCTTTTCTCCTTTGCTTTTGGCTTCTCTTCTTTTCACAGCTATTTATAATGATGACCGTTAGTAGAGATCAAATGACAACCAGTACATAGAGGTACTTAAAGATTTTTGAAGATTAGAAAAATCACTATGGCAATAATATAGCTGATGGATTACAAGAAAGTGATAGGCATGAGATTGCATCTGGAAACAAAAAGAGAATAATTTGGTCAGCAAAAATATGCTGAAAGCTTGAACACAAGGGCAGTGCTAGTAGGAATTACATGGAAGAAGCTTGCTGTAGAGATTGTGTGTGTGTGTGTGTGTGTGTGTGTGTGCTCTTTATTATTTATTTATTTATTTTTCACTTTATAATACTGTATTGGTTTTGCCATACATTGACATGAATCTGCCATGGGTGTACATGAGTCCCCAATCCTGAACCCCCCTCCCACCACCCTCCCCATATCATCTCTCTGGGTCATCCCAGTGCACCAGATCCAAGCATCCTGTATCCTGTATTGAACTTAGACTGGCAATTCGTTTCTTACATGATAGTATACATGTTTCAATGACATTCTCCCAAATCATCCAACCCTCTCCCTCTCCCACAGAGTCCAAAAGTCTGTTCTATACATCTGTGTCTCTTTTGCTGTCTTGCATACAGGGTTATCATTACCATCTTTCTAAATTCCATATATACGTGTTAGTATACTGTATTGGTGTTTTTCTTTCTGGCTTACTTCACTCTGTATAATTCTTAGTACTGTTTCTGGTTTGATTTGGTATTTGAGCAGGTGAGAGGTATCAAAAATAACCTCTTGAGTTAGACACAGCAAATGCAACAGAGCTAACTTATGAACATCTTTTAGTAAGCATTGCATGAACCAGCATAAATATTTTGGACCATGAAAAACACTCTTGTTTTGTTTATTTTACTTCATGAAAAGCAAACAAACCAAGGGCATCTTTTTTCCTAGCAGAGAACTAAAAAGCCCCCTTCCAAACAGCTAAAGATGAGTTGGGGAATGCTTACATTATTTCCATTTGACAAGCTACACGTGAATTGTCTTCAGCTCGAGCATGTAAATATGATGCTAAAAAGTCATTTATGTATATATGTATATATATATATAAAATTCTGTGCTCATCAAAAAACTTACAGTTTTAAAGTTTATTGTTTACATGAGTGAAAGAAGGTAAATCTTAAGGCAAACATTCAAGCCCAGAGAAATATTGAAGATTTTTTTTTAAGTGATGTTGTTCAAATTAAGTATCAGTTTATGGCTTTATTAGGGTTTCTCAACTTTGGCACTATTAACATTTTGGAACAGATAATTCTGTTGTAAGGGACTTACCTGCTGTGCATTGTAGAATGTTTAGAGTATTTCTGTCTCCTACCCACTACAAACCCCCTCACTTGTTGTGATGTTCAAAAATGTCTTCAGTTCAGTTCAGTTCAGTCGCTCAGATGTGTCCGACTCTTTGCGACCCCATGAATCCCAGCGTGCAAGGCCTCCCTGTCCATCAGGGAGGAGTTTGAGTCCCGGAGTTGACTCAAACTCACGTCCATCGAGTCAGTGATGCCATCCAGCCATCTCATCCTCTGTCGTCCCCTTCTCCTCCTGCCCCCAATCCCTCCCAGTGCCAGAGTCTTTTCCAATGAGTAAACTGTTCGCATGAGGTGGCCAAGGTACTGGAGTTTCAGCTTCAGCATCATTCCTTCCAAAGAAATCCCAGGGCTGATCTCCTTTAGAATGGACTGGTTGGATCTCCTCGCAGTCTTAAGGGACTCTCAAGAGTCTTTTCCAACACCACAGTTCAAAAGCATCAATTCTTTGGTGCTCAGCTTTCTTCACAGTCCAACTCTCACATCCATACATGACCACTGGAAAAACCATAGCCTTGACCAGACAGACCTTTGTTGGCAAAGTAATGTCTCTGCTTTTCAATATGCTATCTAGGTTGGTCATAACTAAGCGTCTTTTAATTTCATGGCTGCAGTCACCATCTGCAGTGATTTTGGAGCCCCCCAAAAATAAAGTCTGACACTGTTTCCACAAATGTCTTAGATACTGCCAACGTCTCATAGAGTGGAAAGTTATCCTGAGTTGAGAATCTCTAAAAAATTAAAAGTGGTTAAAATATGAAGTGTTCATTTAAGCAAAACTTTCTCTTTATGATACATAATATCAGTCAATTAATTGGCGAAATTTGTTCTGTTTATTTTCCCTCTGATTCAATGCTTCAAATTCACAAACTGGTATTGTAACCATAGTACAAAGTATGACAATATATAATATCTAGATACATGCCATAGTAATTGAAAAATCATTTAATAAGTTATTATTATTATTGATTGCCCTGTGCTTACATTTGTACTAAGCTCTTTGAAGGGTACAAAATAAGTTCCACTCTTTTAAATAGTTAATAAGTAATGTCTTTGAACTTGTCATTGTTGGCTCCAAATGTGTATATAGGAATTATTCAAATGGAAATTTGGTGGTAAATGGGAATCAAATTTACTATAAAGTTACTCATAGAACAAGCAAAATACTGTTTGTTTCTTAATGAGATTTTATATTTATTTGCAGGCTTTGTGAGGTAAAACTGAGGATATCTTTAGTGGGGAGGGTTAAGGTCCTCTATTCATGACCATGTCTATATGACTCCACTGAAATAGAAATAATATAGAGGAAACACTAAAGCATAATTTTAGTGAATATCAAAATGAAAACACAAAGTAAGGGCGGACATAGAGAATGCCCCTTAGAAATGCTGAGTCTGAAAAATTGTCAGGGCTATTGATTAAAGTTTGTGGCAAAAGGCCCTGGTAAGTGACAGTATGTTATTGAAAATAATAGGGGTTATCTTTAAAATAACTTGAGATTAGTTTTTACAAGGCAGACACAACTGTTTTGACCAAATAGCTCAAATCCTGAACTATGGAGTTTTTATTTGTATTCCCACAATATAATACACTTATATTCACATGAAAGCCTACCTCCTTGTACTTTTGACTGTCATTCATTTATTCAAAATAATTTAGTCAATTCTAGGTAAAAACTGTATTCTGTTCAGTTTTTAGCCTGGTATGTGCCAAACTCTATATGGATGCTTTAAATCAAAGAAGATCTTATAGTCCATAAATTTGAGCATCTCCCAATCCTGGGGAAGAGATTAAGAATAAATAGTCACAGGTTTATGTAAGTGCTATGAATAGTGGAATGTTTAGATTATATATGAAAGGGAAAACACCAAGTCTTCTGGGAAAAAGTTTTATGAAGAGTTGAATATTAAAGAATAAGCAGAATTTCCCCTTATGGAACAAGAAGGAGAGGCTTTAGATGGAATAAATGAATATGCATACATATGAATGCAAGTAAGTATACAGCTTGTTTCAAGAAGTTTGAGTAGACTGGTGTCACTGAAATGAAATGCAGGGACTGGCAGAAGATGAATATGGAAAAGTTAAAAGACTTGTATCATTATGGGCATCAAAGGCCAAGGTAAAGATTCAAGGCTTTACACTGTGGGCAATTGAGAGCTGTTGAAACTGGGATTCATGGTATTGGTGTCTTTAAATGTTAGCCTTTGTGTGAAGCATAAATTAGAAATAGAGGAAGACCAGATGCAGCTTGCTTACCTAAGAGGCTATTGTGAGCAAAAACAAAAGCAATGGCAGTTGGGATGGAAACATCATCATCAGTGGATTTGATCATCAAAATGATCACCTAGAAAGGACTATGAAGAAGACGGATGTTATAAAATGCAAGGACATGCTAAATAGGTCTGGAGCAGAGACTTTCTATCTGGTCACAAAATCTATTTCTTCCCTTTCCAATCATAAGACCATTGAGACTTTATACTGAATTCTAGCCAATGGGCTATGAGGAACAGTGATTTTAGTCCCTTCCAGGCCAAGCCCATGTGACCTTCCATGTTGTTTTTCCTCCTGCAGAACCAACAAAGACTATCTAAGTGACATTGAAACCACTGAAAAGGCACAAGAGTACAAGATGGACAGAGTATCTATGCCCCAGAAGTAGCAGTTGAGAAAGAACTGCTCCAGATCAGGAACATTAATATTTTACTTTACATTAGTGAAAAGCAAACTTTTGGGTTTTTTAGTTTAGGCAGCTAACCATACCTTAATTCACGTAAGGTCATATCTGAAGAAGGTCCACCATGATATGGTGGTTTGTTTTTTTTTTATTCTTATTGTATTATTTCTATAGCTATAGGTACCTATACCTAAAGTACATAAACACAGTATGCAGCAGATACTTTTATATTATAGTTAACCCTTTTTTTGTTTAAAAAACACCTGATACTGACTTCCTATGGCAATCATTTAAAAGCAGTAATCAAAAAAATTTTTTAAGCTTGCTGGTATACAATATAACAAGAAAGGTAGGCATCTGTAACAGCAGAGTGATGTTCCAAATCTGTGTTTAGATAAAGTCATTTACTTGTTCGAATTTATGGCAGGATTTATATTGCTATCTACAAATAGATATCAATAGTTAAAGAGATTTTATAGCTTTTTGACATTCAATATATTATGCAGGTTTAAAAGCTTCTGGAAAATGGATGAACTATGTAAGCTGAATAACTTTCCACTTGTAAAAACGTTTCTTAAAGTACAGAGCCCTCAGATTTAATACTTAGTCTTGCTTGTTTAAGCACATGCTAAAATGTAGACAGGTTTTTCATTTGACAGAACAATTCTGATGGAACAAGGCAGCTTCCACAGTTCTAATGCCAGAAGAAAAAAATGACAGACACATCTTATTAGGAGAGATAATTTAAGGAATGCTTAGTTTTAATGCTTCTCTTAAGCAATACTATTTTATTTCTCTTCTAACACAAAGCTCCCTTCCTTACCCATGGTGAATTTAATTTTTACCTGCTTTGAGTAAATTCTTGATCCTGAAGATGTTTTTGAGTCAGGTCAAGTACCTGAAATATTGCAGAAGCTCTCTGGTATTACTTTGCTTGTTTACTGGCTTTCTTTTTTTTTGCATTAGAATCTTGCAAGAATAATTTCAACTTACCAGTTGGTAATTTAGAGAGAAGTCTTAAATTCTGTGGCCAACCATGCCTCCAAGGCAGGCATTAGCCATTTGATAAAGCCATTGAAAACACAGAGGATGTACTTCTTTGATTAATACAAATAATAGAAAATTTCCTAAATAAAGTTTGGTCCTGGGCTGCTTCCAAAGTAGTAATTCACAAAATATGACTTTTTTCATTGGAAAGGTTATAAAAATTTGTTTGTTGGAGGTAGAGAAGGAAATGTAATTAAAGGCTAAATTCAGACTCACATTTCATTTTAACCAAAAGAATATGTGTGATTTGGACACCAGTCACCTAGGCACTTCCTATTTTAAGGCAGTGCGTATTGTCAGCAAATCAAATTATCCAATAGCAAAACTACATCTGGCAGAGCTAACTATGCCAGGTAACCTTAAATAGAAGCTTGGGGGTAGTTAACTTTGTTGCAACATCAGGCTTTGCTGGTAAGACTTATCTAAAGTTCCTCTCTGTAGCATTGCTATTAAAAGAATAAAATGGGAAGAGGTGAAGTGTAAACATTAAATGTGGATGTACATGTGTATTTTAATATCCCTTTTGCATTTAAAAGTGCTAACACCAGCACATTTACAATAAAGCAACTCTGGGTTTTATTTCATGTATTTTTTTTTCTTTTTTGCTTTTGCAAAAATAGGGATATATTATATCACTATAGTGTAAAACTTTAGATCATAGATGCTTGAAGAAACTCCTGTTACACATCATTTACATTTGGAAAATCAAGGAGCTTTTAATTTGGATTGACTTCAGGTAACAATTTAATCTAAAAGTGTCCAATGGAATGATTCTTCTTGTCATTAACAATCTGAAGGGAAGCTTTAATTTGTAATCTTGTCAAAGTAATGAGTGGAGGTCTGTTTATATAAAATGTTTAAAAAGTGTGTTATACTTTTAGAAAGCTGATTCAAACTCACATATGTGGAGTGAACAACAACAACACACATATTCATACAGAGATACACACCCTCTCTCCTAAAGTCTGGTCAATTCAAATCTGATAATACCATTTTTTCCCCTCTTATGGGCAGTAATATCACTACTATGTGAGATACAAAGTAGGTCTGGCATTTCCATTAAGATTATATCTACTGATTGTCTCTCAAGTTTGTTTTACTATAAACATTAAATGAAAAACACATCTTTCTTATACGCAGTACTCAGAGCAAATTTGTTCATTTGTATGACAGCCAGATCATCTATTCGCTCTGTAAAATCATGATGTTTTAAGAGGAGGCATGACATATCTTTTCAAAAGAAAAGAAATAAAAAACCTTCTGGTTGCATCTTTGAGATACAATAGTTCAAACTTTTAAAGTTTCTTGTGAAGTCCATGTCAGCAAGAACAAATCAAGCCCTTCTTCTATTAAGAAGTAAGTTTTGCCCCAAGAATGAGTCAGCATGAAGTATTTGAGATCATTAAATTTTATCCCAAATATTCTGAGATCAAGCTTAATTTATTCAACATTTGTTTGTTTCCTGAGAGACAACAATCATTTTCAGTTTTGGCCAAAAACTAGGAACAAGGATGGAAACAGGGAAATGCAGAGAACGGGATTAAGAGTTTCATAAAGCTGTAAATCAACTTCTAAATAGCCTGTGTATGATACCCAAACATATTAGTTTATTCACCCTAAGACTGTCTATCCTGTAACTCAAAACCTTTTGTCAGGTCTGAGAAATGGTTTGTTTTCTTAACCTGATGTTGTTTTAAAGGGCAATACCCAGATGTTCTGGGTTTGTGATAAAGAGAGAATTAATGAGTCTGTCTGTCCAACTGAAGCCCACTTATGAATCTGTACGGATGCCAGTTTTAGGGTGAACTGTGATGTTCCTGGTGCACAGAGGACTCGCAAACATTTCAAGAAAATGAAAGGTTTTAATTAATCTTTATTTTACATAGTTTTCTCTTTTATAGTCTACCAACAAATAGATTTAGGCATGTTCTGGGATCACTTTAAAACCTAGCTCTATTATTTCTTCTTCTTCATTTATGAAACCTTAAAGCAATTGCCTCTGTTGATGCAAGTTGGGTTTTGCTATGTTTTGTTGCTTTAACCTTAAGCTTTACTGTAAGCTGTGTAAACTAAAATTATAGATCTTTCTTTATTTTCCAAGTTGTTTCCCTCTAAGAAATCCCTTCTGTCTTTTTCCTAAGTAAAAAGACTAAAAATGTGTTTGAATAGAAACTATAACAATAATGACCTTGGCTGAAGTTTTAGCTGAGCATGTCCCACATGAACCAAGAGGAAAACTCTACCTAAGGTAAGCTGAAGGTCACCAGAGCCTTTAGAAAGTATTTTCAATAAAGCTATTTCATTGCATTGCTTTCTTTCCTTTTTCCTCCCAAGAATTAAACATAAGAAATCCTGATACAAACACATTCTATAACCATTGTCTCTTGACAAGTGAAATATTGACATTCTGTAGCTTAAGGTAGTCTAATCTTTGATTTCTGTCTAAAAGTTTGAAATAATCTTGTTGAGTTAGGTTCTCCTTTTGCTACTAAAAGGAATTTGCATGTAAATCCTACTTGTAATAATGGAGCTATGTGTGTAAATTACTGTACATGTAGGTGAGACTGTGCCCCATAGAACTGATCCATTGGATTAGAAATTCCAATGTATAATGTGTTTCTTACCCATATATCATGATAATTTTATAGTTCAATTAACTAATTCCAATTTATTAACTGTATTCAGATGAAGATATCTTCTATTTTTATTCAACTATCTGCTCTAGGAAATCATGAATCCCCATATATTTAAAAATTTGAAGTCTGGTCTTGTTTAAGCCTATTGCTTTCTCTAAAACACTCATGATCTTCTTGAGCGACCAACACTATGCTATTATTACTAAAACACTCACGAAGGTGTTCAGCAAAACTTGTCTAGCTCTTTGACATGAAATATTTTTAGAAATGAAACCTGAAACTATTCTGGGTCGAAGAGAGGGAATCCAAAAGTTTCAGTATTTTTCTTGAGTTTTTTAAAGAAGTTGTTTGAAATCATTTCCTTTTCTAAAAGAGAGCAAATTTCTGTAATTTACCGCAGTGCAAATTCAACAGAATAGGAAATCACATATGTCTGGAGTGGTCAAGACTTAAAGGAGTTGATAAGACTTGAGCTTTGACTGGAAAATTACAGATTGAATACAAATAAATCCATAGAGGCTAAGTCGATTTTGTGAAGGGGAAGGAGGTAGATTCATTCAGTCATTCAACAAATATTTTTTAACACTCAGAATATTTTAGAAGCTGGAGTTAGAGCAGCAAAAAATGAACAAATAAATAAATAAATAACAAGTCCTTGCCTTCAGGGAAAAACACTTATTGACTGACCTTTATTTATATAATTATTTACTCTTTCTAAGTTTCAGTCGTCTCATCTATACTACTGGGGTGAAAATAATCTTTTGTAGAGAATCCTGTGTCCTACCTAGGCCTTCTTGGTTTTCTTTTATGAGCCATTCACCCAAGTTCTGCATACTTTGCTGTGAAATGCTCTTGACATTTTCAAGTTTCATGGACTATTATATCTGTCCTGATTGTCTAACTCAGGTATTGTATTGAAAAATATTCTTCAGCTGTGTTTTGAATTTGTAGCACAGAATTGTACATGCGTGCAAAGGGGAAATGTTCCAGTAAAAGGTTGTATATCTCCACATATGCCAACTGGAGGCAAGAAGCCTGCTGTGAAGCTTTAATAATAATGTAGATTCGGATGTGAGTTCTGGTTGAAGACTTTTTGTAAGGGGAGTGGAGAATGGATGTTAATAATTTTATTATACTTTGTTAGAGATCCGAATGAGGGTAGATGGTGAATATAGGGGAGGGAAGGGGAATAGGACAAAGGAAGCAAGTTAACATGGAGACCTGAAGCCCTTTGGCCAGGAAATATACTATGATCGACAGAAATATCTAGGGAAGTATATTAAGAAAAGCCAATTTGAGAAAAAGGATCTGATGAGATGAACCTGAAGAGTGTACTGGTAGATATATCCTCTAGAGAGTTGAACAGAGAATGTAAATATTATTGAGGTTGTTTGTGGGAATTGGGTGCTAATATAATCAGGCCAAAGATTTGAAATGTCTTCACCCTAGCTCCACTCCTCTTCCATATAAGAGAAGACATATATGGGGATTATTGGTAAAGAAAGTGAAATGACATTTTCTTAGTAACAGAAACTTGCAATCCAAACCCTAATGCAGAAGCTAGAATGGAATCCATAATATACAACTGTACTTAAATAAACCTTTATCTAACCTTTACTTTATCTAAATTAACCTTTGCTTAGTCTTTTCTCTGTTCTTTCCTGCTCCCCTACACTCACCAATACACACATTCATTAGTTAACAAAGTTAATTAGATTCAGAGTCTTAAGTAGTCCATTTGTTAGGCTTCCAAACTGGAACTTCTTGTCTTACTATTGTACCAAAGGAAAGTTATGACCAACCTAGACAGCATATTAAAAAGCAGAGACATTACATTGTCAACAAAGGTCCATCTAGTCAAGGCTATGGTTTTTCCAGTAGTCATGTATGGATATCAGAGTTGGACTATAAAGAAAGCTGAGCACCAAAGAACTGATGCTTTTGAACTGTGGTGTTGGAGAAGACTCTTGAGAATCCCTTGGACTTCAAGGAGATCCAACCAGTCCATCCTAAAGATCAGTTCTGGGTGTTCACTGGAAGGACAGATGGTGAAGCTGAAACTCCAATACTTTGGCCACCTGATGCGAAGAGCTGACTCATTGGAAAAGACCCTTATGCTGGGAAAGATTGAGGGCAGGAAGAGAAGGGGATGACAGAGGATGACAGAGGTTGGGTGGCATCACCGACTCGATGGACATGGGTTTGGGTGGACTCCAGGAATTGGTGATGGACAGGGAGGCCTGGCGTGCTGAGGTTCATGGGGTCGCAGAGTCAGACACAACTGAGCAACTGAACTGAACTGAACTACAGGGAAAGGAAGCAAAGACACAGAATACGAGAGTTTGGCCACATTGCTAAAGGCAGAGCTGACCTGAGCATCCCCATTTTGGGGTGGGATAGAGATCAAGCCCTAAGACTTTGCCATTTCAAATGCACTGATAAGTAATTCCTTATTATTCTGACCTTCTGGAAATTTTACCCCTAGAAAAGGCAGTAGAATTCTCTCAACTTTAGCCTCTGAACCCTTTATTGGGGAATAGAAAGAGAGGGAGAGTGAGGAGAGACTTGAATTCCCCTAAAGACAACTCATATAGAGAAAGCCCAAGAAAGCTTACCCTTCATTAGTTTCTCAAACTGGTAAGTGAAAATCAGAGATATTTCAACAATGAAATCAGTGATTGGGCAGGAGCATAGTGCTGTTCCCAGAAGTGAGGGAAGGATAACACTGCAAGAGGCTTATGCCACAGTGACATGAGATGCAGACGTGAAGGAAAAAGAAGTCTAAGAAGTGACATTTGGACCTTTGAATATGACAGCTCAGAGGTAATGGCAACTTTTGACTGGCAGTTTTCCTGGAGTAGCATTTTCTAAAAAGTACTAAAAGTATTATAACTGGATAATATTTATTAAGTGAATCAAGTGTTACCTATACTAAATATAACTGTATAATTGATGTTGCTTAAATATATAAAACAAAGTGATTGAAAACTTAAGAGAAACTAAAACTTTCCTCTCTGAACTCTTTCTTAGAGTTTTTGCTATGCCAATATAGATTGTGGAGTTGACAATCCAGAAAGCAGAGTGGATACATAATTCTTTCTCTAACTTATTTGCCACTGAACTCTTTTTTTTTTTGTATTGAGTGTCCTGTGGGGCCAGAATGTTAAGGAACACACTTTAGGAAATGTTTACTTAGCATAATTAATGCAGAAATCAGATTATAGAGAGTTAAAAGTGGAAAACTAGAAGGAAAGGTGAAGTAGAGTTCATTGTGTGAACTATTTATTTATAAGAGACTTGAATATACCAACAGCCTATGGTCAACTTGCCCAGGAAATTAGTTCTTTACCTATAATAAGCAACCTAGGAAGCTAGCTTGCTATAAGTCAAGGCTTGCAGTAAGCCTGATTACTATCTCTAGTAACAATCCAGGAAGCTAAACAATAACTTCTATAGCAATTGGCCCAAAATGGTCAGGACTTGATCTCTAGCTGACAGCTTTCCTAATTTTTGTCCCTACTTCCAACTTAGGACCAACCAGAGAAAACCCATATATACCTCTAAACAATCATATAGGATGCCCTGCATCTGGTTATCCTGCCTATAACTTCCCCATGACAGTAGCCTCTTCATGGCATACATGAAGCCTTTCCCTTTTTTCCCACTAAGTAATAAGCTTTGCCACTTCTCTGCCTGCCTTTGAGTCAAAATGAAAATAATGGTACCTGACTCCCTTGCTACACTGAGCTCTGCCTTTGCCCTTTTCATTTGGTGGGTTATTACTATTCCTTTCCGTGTTTGTACATACTGGCTTTTATTGAAAGAGATGCATTAATGAGGATGTAAACCCAAGGAAAGAAAATGTCTGAGTAAAGGGTTAAATTTTAGGACTCTGTTTGAAAGAAAAAATGCAGGAGTCAATGGAAAGAAAAGATTGTAGGTACTGCATACAGGGAGAGAGGAGGAGGAGAGAGAGAGAAATTGAGAAAGCGTGATATAGAAATACAGAGAACACTTGAGAGGGCTAGGTCCCAAAAGAAGAAGCAGCAAGAAATGGGGATAAAACAGGACACAAAGGGATTGGAGAAAACTCATTTTACTTCCTCGCCCTCATTTCTTGACTTCCAGACACAGACTAAAGCCTCTGAAGCAAAGTTCTTACTCGACCACAAAATAATTTTTGTTTCCTCAATAATAAAAATAACAATAATGTCTTAGGATTCAGAAAAAATGATTCACATGGAACACTTTCAGCCTCTCAGATGACTTTAAGGTCAGCATGAATCAGTGGAACCTGTTCTTAATGTAATGCTAACTAGAACTCTCCACCCTGCTTTTTGCTTCTACTTTCTTCGCCTCCCAGGTCTCTTTTGCCAAGAAATTGTCCACATCTCTACCTCTGAACAAGAGTGTTCACTTTAAACTTAACTTTTTATTTGGGTTATCCTTATTCTTTACAAATATGAGACAATATATAGAATAAAATATCCTCATGCTAGCGGAATGAGGGGCATGTGTGAAACTACCACTTGGAGTAGATTAAATCCACCTTGGAGTTTCTTTGTGATATAAAACATCATCCCAGGTTTTCAGTATCAGAAGTTCTGTAGGTCAGCCCTAGTAATCTGTGTTTAAACCTTCCAGGGTTTTTTAAATTTTGAGAAATGTTTTAGGGCAGAGGTTGGAAAACTAAAAGCCTGCCCTCTATTTACTTTGGTACAGCTCAAGAAGCTAAGAATAGTTTTTACTTTTTTGAATAATTTTTTAGATCAAAAGAAAAATATTTCACAACACATACACATTTTATGAAATTTGAATTCTGTCAATAAACAATCTTTTATTAGAATACAGCTAAACCTACATGTTCACATATTGTCCATAGCTTCTCTTGTAGAACTGAATCATTGTGGCCATAACTGAATGGCCCACAAAGCCTAAAATATTACTATCTGGTCCTTTACAGAAAAAAACGTGTCCGCAGGTTCTAGGGCATAAGCTCCTAGGATCAACAGTACGTGTTGGTGATAAACACTAAAAATTTACTTTTCCTCCTGGCCTCTTCTCCCTCAGAGGGTTTATTCTGTGGGTCTGGAAATCCAATGGCATTTCCTCTCCTAGACTCCTTTTATTCCCCAAAGCCAGGAGCATCAGGGTTGCTTCACAGCAGGGAAAATGTCGTAACAGAGGGATTTCTCTACCTTAGATGCAGTCATTACAGTCACTTGGCTAAGAAAAGAAACACAGTTGGAGACATTCTCTGCAAATATCCTATTGCTGGCTTAACAGAGATTCTCAGACGTTGCCTTACATAAAGTTGCCTTATGGAGTTTGACAAAATTGTAGATTCTTGAGGCAAATTCCAGAAGGTCTGAATCAAACAGTATGGATTAGTCTCTGGGAATCTGAATTTTCACAAGCAGCCAGGTGATTCTGATTCTGATAGTCTGAAGGACATACTTTGGAGAAACATTGAACATAACTGGATTCTGTAAGATTTCTCCATTTCTGCTGAATAGAGGTAAACAGGCTTTCCAGCTGAGGCATGGGGTTTGGGGTTAGAAAGCAAAAAGTAGAAAACATTCCTAAAGTGTGGTTATGTAAGAACGTAATTTGATTACAAGGTGATCCAAGTCAGGCTTAGAATATGAAGCTGCTCTAACTGAGGGTGTCTTCCTGAAGTTAGAGGGATGCCTAGTTTATCTTTTTATTCTGTTTAGTTATCTAAGAGTTCTTTGTAATTTAGCTTTTTTCAATAGTCAGCTTCTTAATGTTTCTAAGTTTCCTGTATAAAAGCAAAGTTAGTCATCTTAATTTGTAGCCTTACCTACAATTTGACCCAAAGTCAGTTCAGTGGACCATACATTGCTCTCTTCTCTATCAACTCCCTTCTTTATATTTTGTATCTCATTTCTCTAAATTTGGTCGAACAGGGACTTTTTGTGTACTTTCTGCCTGAGGCTTTTCATATGAAGAGTGAAAATTGCAAATTAAAGAAATATGGACCTAAAAAAGAAATATAGGCTTTAAAATGCATGTCTTTTCTCACTTCTCTATATTCCTATGTATCTTTTTACACATATTAGTAATATGACTCAAACTTTTCAAGATATCTTTTAATAGAAAGCCTGATATTAAATGTCTGTAAAATACATCTGATTGTACAACATTTAATTGTAGGAAAGAAATATCGGTCTTAAAATGTTTCCCTTTCTTTCTGAAGACTGATAACTTCAGATGGTATTCTGACTTTTTTATTTTCATCATTGAGTGAATTCTTAATAACCATCACAATAAACACACACACCCAAACTCTCTTTTTTTTTTTTTTTTTTTTTTTAACCCAAATCACACAAGCAATTGCACAGGGCAATTGAGTAAATAGTTTCAGGTCTAGATAACAATCTCCAGCCAGGATATGAGGGTTATTTGGTTGACCAAAAATCCTAAGTAAATGAAATGGCAACCCCAAACTGCTTAATCTTGGGGCCAATGAGCCTGGGGTAAGGTGAAGAAGGTTCTGTTTGCCTCTTTTCAGCTGGAGGAGCTTTCAGCATATCACAAGCCTTACCAGAAGAGTGAAACGTTCTTTTCATTCCTTCCCTTACACTCTCCTGTGAGCCCTTTGCCAGCAAGTCGGAGGGAGATGGTGAATCAGGCAAGAATGCTGGGGCATACCCACAGTCTGGGTGATTCTGCCTTGCACTGACTCATTTCTGAGGAAGCAGCACACATCTATGGCAGAGGACAGCTATTTATTTATTTATTTGTTTCGTGCATGTGCTTTTCCAGACTTATAACGTACACCATCCGCCTCCTGAGTTGGTTCCAGAAGTGAAAAAAAATCATAAATTGAATACACATGGAGAAACCAAGTCTCCATCCAAGACCGCACAGGCTCCCCACCCCAGTGCTCCAAGCCCACACCCTCCTGGTTTTCACAGCACCTTTCTTCCAAGGATCCCAGAGAGCTGCTCCAGCACAAAGGAAAGCACATGGGAAGGGTGTGCTTGGTTTTCTTCTAGACAGTAAAAGGAGCTACTAGGCCCTCTAGAGTTTAAAGCCACACAGGCAGGCTTTGTATGTAGCAAGCAACTAAATGAAATCTTAAGTCTCTAGGTGTCCATTATTACGTTTTAGAAAAGGCAAATCACTCCTGATTATTTTTACACTTAAGGGGAAAGTATGAAGTGAGAGGATTTTTGCCTTTAGAAATATATACCCTGGCACCCCGTTTCTGTTCCATTTCTTCCCGTTTATCACATTCTTTCCCCCAAAATATCAAGTGCTCTGTGTTCTCATGCTGTCTTTCTCGCAGAACAGTCTAATGAAATCACTTATACTAAGGTGTTCTTGATGGATACTGCTCATCCCATGTGTAGTTATGTTTCTTAAAAAGTGAGGGGAAGTGAAAGTCGCTCAGTCGTGTCTGACTCTTTGCAACCCCATAGACTATACAGTCCATGGAATTCTCTGGGCCAGAATACTGGAGTGGGTAGCCTTTCCCTTCTCCAGGGGATCTTCCCAAACCAGGGATTGAACCCAGGTCTCCTACACTGCAGCTGATTCTTTACCAGCTGAGCCACAAGGGAAGCCAAAGAATACTGGAGTAGGTATTCCTGAGATCTAGCGGATCTTCTCAACCCAGGAATTGAATGAGGGGTCTCCTGCATCACAGGCAGATTCTTTACTGGCTGAGTTATCAAGAGGTTGTAACTTAAAAGGATGATTGCACATCCAAAAGAAATTATTCCAAATGAAGGAATTCTATTTATTTTTTAGGATTAAATTATTGGTTTCTGTGGAGTCTCTTCAACTACCTGTATGTATATAATCTACTACTTTCTCTCCCTAAGTTGAGGGCTCTGTGTGTGTGTGTGTGTGTGTGTGCACGCTCAGTTGTATCCATCTCTGTGATCCCATGGACTGCAGATTGCCAGGCTCCTCTGTCCATGGAATTCTTCAGGCAAGAATACTGGAATGGGGTGCCATTTCCTTCTCTGGGGATCATCCCGACCCAGGAATTGAACCTGCATCCCCTGTGTCTCCTGAATTGCAAGTGGATTGTTTTACTTGCTGAGCCACTGGGGAAGCCCTAAGTTTAAGGCTGGCTTTGTTCAAAACTAGGCTGGGACCACCTAGTAAACCTCAACCACTTGTCAGACTCAGCCTGGTAAATAAAGGTGGTGCTTCTCTCTGTACACACTATCTTCAGCCTCACCTACTTATTTAAATTGCTGGCCTAAGACCCTAGTTCAAACCTTGAATGTTAAGAGAAAATATATAAAAATCATGGATCTGAGACAAGTTTAACTTAGTATCTAGTCAAGGCTAAATTCCTGGAGGTCCATCTTATCTCTTTCTCATTTTCTTTATTGTGACTCAAACTGCTGGCTCCTTTCTGCTTTAAGTCAATACCTTTAATCCACCAGGCTGTGGCCACCCTGAGTGTTATCTGCCCTCATTCTGATGCCTGGTTTTATTGCTTCAAGTCTTACCACTGTAAGAACTGTAGGGCCTGGTCTCTGCTTTCTCAACCTCATATCTTTAGCCTTCATTCACAGTTTGCTTCTTCTCACCATCAAGAATGACTTAACATCATGTATAGAGCATCCAGTGTGAGCCCAAGATAGCACAGAACATTAAATCCCCAATACCTGGAAATCACTGTGCCAGAGTCCTTGAACCATCAATCAAAGCATTCCCCTACCCTACTCCTAGCTGCTTGGTGGAAAAGACAGATGCAAAAAGGAGACAGATGCAAAGCTAATATCATTATGGATTTATAATAATCATTTAATGAATTAGCTTTAGACATATAGAAATACTGGCTATTGAAATAGGATCTTAGATATTATTAATTCTTTCTAGTCAATGTTATTGAAACTCTAAAAGATGAAATTAAATTGTCCAGGTAATAAAGCAACTTACAAGCTGAATTAACATTAGACTTTGATCTCTTAATTCTTACAGTAGTGCTCTATCATACTATATTTCTTGCTCATTTTTTACAGTACTAATTTTTTTTTAAATTGTTCAATATGGAATTTGTTTTGATATAAGCTTCTAGCTCCTTGGCACCATTCTTAGCAAACCTTACAGATGCCTTACTAAACAATTGTAAACACACCTCTGGATACATACTTGAGATTTTTACTTATATAAACAGAACTAAACATCAAACGGAGAAGGCAATGGCAACCCACTCCAGTACTCTTGCCTGGAAATCCCATGGATGGAGGAGCCTGGTAGGCTGCAGTCCATGGGGTCACACAGAGTCGGACACAACTGAGCGACTTAGCAGCAGCAAGAGCAAACTCATCAAAATTAAGATTTTCTTACCCTCACCTGCTTCTACTCATTTATTTGTCATATTTGACATTTTCACTTTATACTATAAAAATCTTTTCATGCCATAATATCAGTTTTCTAAAATTATGGTGGGTGTTTCCATACCTATATTAGTTCTATTTTGGATAATTGTGCTTATAGAAGCAAAGTGTCCTCTCATTTACTATAGACATATCTCTATCTGAAAAGGTGCCAGGGTCAATACACATTCCCTGTAATCCCTCCTACTCTCTACCATCACACCAGTTCATTTCACAAGGAAATTTATCATGATAAAGGCACGTGCAATGGTCACGGTGCACACTTGCCAGCAAAGGATTCCTTTTTCTTCTAAAGATTTTCCATACTGAAGTATATTTATAGTGTTCTAAAAGTTGATCAAACTATTAAAGCTCCAGAGGAACCTGGTGGGCTACAGTCCATGGGGTCGCAAAGAGTCGGACAGGACTGAGAGACTTAACTTACTTAATCATCACCCTTCATTTTACAGAAGAAGCGGTTTTAGTTGATTCATATTACTATGCTGGATAAAAACAGGCATAGACTGGAACACAGACCCCTATCTAACTGGGAAATGAAAGATACTTGGGAAAAATTTTTTAAGACAACTGCCAAGACTAGGGATTTGAGGGCTAACATCAGAAATTAAAATAGCTCGGACTGTCTTCATTTTCAGAGCATTTCAAGTAATCATTATTTTAGCATAATTCTCATTTGGGGAGTAGAAACTTTTAGATAAAAATAGGTATCAAAATACACCTTGCCCTGAAGAATTGCTAAGCCCTGTTTGTCATAGTGGAACATGTAAGTGGGATTCAAAACTGCAGACCAGAATAAATAAATTCTGTATTATTGTTGAGGTATCTACTTTAGAAGGTCAAGTATGATTTTGGGGTTATAATATTAAAGCATTTATAAAATTTAAAATGTTGCTTTCCTTTGAGGGAACTTAATTGTTTCTGTTGCTTAGAGAATTTTTTTTGAACAAATGACATGCATTATTTTTTCATGGTCAACAATAATCAGCAATTTGCCCATCCTTTTCTCAGTTGCCTCCTTAAATCTGAACGCTAGCCTTTTCTTCCAACTGTTAATACCACAGATTTACTGTTCACCACCCACTCAAATGCTGGTATGCAGGCCACATGTGCATACACACTTCTTTTTTTTTAAACTTTTTTTTCTTTCATTTTTAAAATATGTGTTAGGGCTGAATAACAAAGCTTTACCATGGAATGAAAACAAGGGTAGCTGCTTTCATATAAATATCACTTGTCTCCTACCTGTTAATAAGAGGAGATATACAACACTTCTTTTTCTTTCTTCACACACTGTTGTTTCCTACTGTAGAGAGTTTGGAATAAGCATATATGGATATTGTGTTCCTTCACAACCCTCCTGCCCTCTGACAATATTTCATGTAGGAGCTATTCCAAGTACCAAACAAGCAGAGTTGAACTTCTGTTTCTTTTTATGAGAGCACCCTGGGAAGCAAAAAGTTTTAATCCTCCTAAATAAAGATAAATTAAGAAAACATTATTTAAAGTCCCTTTATAATGTATTTTTGGTTGTGAAATTAGAATTAAAAAATTGCATATTGGGTGCTGTTCTATCTCTCAAGTGAGTTCATATTCTAAGAACTCATTGCTTTTACAGAAAGAGTTAATCTATTCATGTTTGTCTTAGAGGTATATAAAATAAAACAAAAACAACAATAAAAAATAACAAAAACCACTCCAAACTACCAATAAGCATTCCTGTTCTTTTAGGTAATAAAGACCTTTTACTTAGAAGAGATTATGTATCAAACTGTGTACATGTCTTTGCTTGCTCAGCAAACCTTTGTTCTGAATGCTTTGTGACCATCAGTGCCTTTGATTATGTATTACACCACTATTTGATTTATTTATTTATTTATTTCTCATGGGCAGCATGTTTCTTTCATTGAGCAACATTCTGAAACTTGGAAATCTAACCTGTGTTTTAGTCTTAGGAAAGTAACATTCATATGTTAAATCCTCCCCAGTTGGACTTGGTGTTTATTCAACTTGTATGTGGTTGATTTCAGGCCAGGTTTAATTATGCAATTCTGTTCAACTCAAAGAGGACAGCAGAATACAAAAGCACTCGTATTTAATATAGTGCCAGCTTTCTGAAAGAAAAAAAAAAAGTAGGAAATTAATATTTAACAATAAACTAGTAATTTCTAAATACAAGTCGAGAGGACTATGATATAAACTTATTGTGTAAATTAGAGATTATTAGGTTTCAAATCCAGGCAGACTTCCTTGTGTGTTCTCTGCTAATAAACAGAAAACATAATTTTTTTAACTTCTTCTTTTTATCTGAAAGAAAAAGGAAATCAGACACCTTACCTGACTATTTTATAATTAGAAGCAATATAAACACAGCAATCACCTCTGAATTCAACTTTTTTCTTTCAGAAAATTGTGGTCACTTTAAACAGTTTCCAGGGAAGTTTTTTTTTTTTTTTTCGCTTGTCCAGTCATTTTCTTATATTACATTACTCACATCCCTTGCTGGAGGAAATTCCCTCTTACAAATGCTGTATCACTGGAATATATGTATATTTATGTAACCCTGGTGTTTCTGTTTCTTCTTAGACAATTTCAGTGGCACTATTTTCTGAACTGCACTCCGTTGTCTCCATTAATATTAAATTCACACTCACACAAGGCAAAATGAACTCAAATCTGACAGCCTTTTCTTCAGGATGTTTATAGCTAACAAGTTCTGCTCTGATTTGGGGGTTTGCTAAAGAGTCCCAAAACTTCCAGAAAAACAGCAGCATAACGTGTTGGTTCGATGCTTGCAGGACAAATGTTTCCTTCCATGTTGGTTATGCATCTTCTCTCTACTAATGATCCAGAACAAGGATAAATCAGAGATCCTTAGCCCTAGCTAAAGGAAGCATATTCTACAAATAAACAGGCGGCAGAGTGGAGTGCTCCAGAGAGCTGAGACCCCCATGGTTGTCCAGTGAATTGGAATGACCCAGAAGTGTTGCTCAGACTTCTTGCCTTACATGCACCTAGGAGGTACCCTGGGACTGCTACAGGCTTGGGTGCCATGTAGAGCAATATAACCAGTTTTGCCCTCTAGGTGATAATACATTGGTGCCTCATATCTTACAGGGCCAATAGCCAAAATTCTAGAAGCCTGGATTGCAGTATATGGACCTTATGGTAACATAAGCCCTTTCTCCATTTCTTATTAAATGTGGAGGGTATTGAGGGGAGATTGAAGGGTTAACTGTGAACCATTAGTTGTATCCATTCACTATGTCCTTTGGCCCTCAGATGGGGAGTGAGTGTACCTTTATATATATACACAAGTGTTGCTTTAACTTTGGCCTGTAAATAAATAGAAAGGGTAGTGTACACTTAAATAATGCCAGTGATCTGATTTTGTATATAGATTCCTGTCCTTACCATGTATTTTGAGATTTTTCTGAATGGTTCACTTAATTCAAATATGAGCTAAACAGGACATTTGCTAAGAAAAAAAAAAGAAAAGAGAGATTCAAATGTCCCTGTCCTAGTTACTGTCTAAATATTACATCGCTTTTGCTTTTACGTAAGTTTCTGTGGACATAAATGTACATTTCCCTAAATATTTAAGTTAGAAGGATCCATGCTGTTGCTCTTTGCCAATTTTCTTAGAAATGTTTTCTTAAAAGGTATCAGACTGATTTCTTAGTTTCCTTTAAATCTGTGAACTCAATACTGAAAGAATCCTCCTGAATCCCTCTTCATTACTCACATGTAGTGGATCACGTTAAGAGGCTTAGAACTATTTGGCAAACATTCTGTGTCTCATGATTTCATACAAGGCAGTAGAAAAGCAATTATTGTGGTATTTCTTTTTTACAGAAAAATGGAAAGTTCCCATCTGATGTGAGGGCTGGGTGGAGCTCAGGGTGTGTCTCTGCTGTCTCTTCTGGTTTTTGGTGGAGTTGATTTTTTTCAGAGGAAGTTTGTTTATTAGACATAGACCAGGAAAAAAGTACCCAAGAGATTATTTGCGTATTGTGAACTTTTTTCCTGAGCAAGCATACATTCTTTTTTAAATCTTTTCTAGAGTCAGACTGAGGAGGCAGACTGGATTTTGAGAACCTTTTGCACAATTGACACTAATAAAGGTGTTAGTTGGTAGGATTTAATGGGAGGCTTGAAGGGAGGGGATGATAATGTGGAACCAGTCTGGTTGCCTCTGCATTAACAGTAGGTATCTGCACTTAGAGCCACAACTTCAAGGGACCCCTATGCTACTCCATTAACCTTTTAACTCATTTCTTGCATAGACTACCTGGGTGGCCAGAATAAGCAAGAACCAAAATAATTTGGCCTTGTAAAACAAAACAATGTGGTAGTGTTGGTGTTGGGGTCAAGTCATTGACAGAGGAAATGTGGCTTAGAAATCAAGACAGAAGCCAGTACACATTCCTTTTTGTCCTCCTTAAGCAGCAGTATACCTTATAGAAACAATGCATCATTTCTCATACTTATTATTGCAGAAGTATGCATTTAGAGATATTTAGTGCCATTCACATATGTATGAAGCAAAATTGCTGCATTATCAAAAGTTGTGAAATTGAAAACTTTTCTGTGCCAGAGATCAAAACTTTATTGGGAAAGTCATATCTTTATAAGTCCAAAAGGAGATACTGACCTTATTCAATTACTTCCATTATGATCTTTTGATCTTTCTGTTCTTTTTCTTTTCTGATTGCAGTCTCTATCCCACTGCAAGGTCTGGCCTTAAAAAGGCTTCTGTAACGGCCCCTCAACCTTGAACCTGCTTCCTTTTCCATGCATCGTAGTAAATAGACTCTCCGCAAATGAAAACTAGTCATTCATTCCAAAGGAAGCAGGCACTCCTTGGCCATCCACTCTGACACACTGCAAACCCTCCCTTTCTCTCAGGCATGGCCTGAAACCTTCTTGTACCACTTCTAGACCAAGGGACACCCTTTGTGGTTCATCTCGCTCTCAGTAACTTATAATAATCAGAGTTTAAAATCTCAGATCATTTAGCACATAGATAATTCAACTCTTAATGGTAGGCATACTCTTCAATACCCTATTCTCAAATTTTATAAGGGTCTGTAAACAAATCCTATCATTTGAGAGATTTAAATTTTATGATTTTGTTTCTCCTGTACCTTTGGCACAAATCCTAGAGAATCTTAGAACGGCCCCAAATCCATGCACTAGGAATTGAAGAAAAAGAACACAATCCTGAATATTCTACCAGTGGAATAACCTGTTTGTGAACTTTTTTTTTTTTTTAATCATCGCATATGTATAGCCTTACTGTGAGATTTTCCCCTATATTTTGACTACTTTCTTATACCTTTAAACAAAGTCAGTCATCTCATTTAGTTAAAAATAAGGACATTCCAAACAAAAAGAAATGTTTTTAAGACACATACAAACATAAACACCATACACACATTCATACATACACACACACATTCATATACACACTTCCCCAGTATTTCTATGCATCACATCCATTAGCACAGTTCAGCATTTACAGCTACCACTATGTCTGACCCCTCATTCATGAAAACTCCTGCTGCTTAGCCTTAAGCTATTGGGCTCCTGTCATTTGCCACTGAGCACACTGGGGTGGATTTGGGTGTCTTGCCCTCATTTACAATCTGAACAAAAGAAACCCAAGCCAAGAAAGCAGCTGGCACCATAAAAACAGCAAAAACTCTAGCTGGCATCACTGGTTGCCACTGACTAGCCAAATATCCACAGGAAACAGTGCCAATATAGATTTCTGGGACAAAACAACAAAATAGATTTTTGTCAATAAACATTGATTTGACAAGAAGTCACACAAATTCATCCATACTGAGGGACACGTACATCCACAGAGTTCCAAACCAATGAGCGCATTATGGACCAATTGAAAGCCTGCCTAAGCTGGATTCCGACATGGCACAAGCTCTCCAAGGTCTTCATCTGCCAAATATGGTTATATGTTAGGTGTCAATGTCGCTCTCTGATTCTGCTACCAGCTGACAACATAAACCATGAACAGTGACAAAGTAAACACATACCATCACTCTGAGGGCAGTGTTTTTCGAACTGTTTTTACTGTGATGCAATGGAAGAAATACATTTTACAGTACAGCCTAGCACATGCACAGACACCCAAACAACAAATGAAATAAAGTCTCAAGGAATAATTCTTATCCATGTTATGATTGATGTGCTCAGCTTTATTCTTTCGTTTCTGCTTTATTTTGTTATAGTCCATTGATTTTTTAAAAATATTTTAATAACTGCCATTATGACCAGTGAAATTAATTGTAATCTATTACTGAGTCATGGCGATGGATTTTTAAATTTTATTTTTTAATTGAAGGGTAATTGCTTTCAAGAATTGTGTTAGTATCTGCCAAACATCAACATGAATCAGCAATAGATATATACAGATTAGGATGATATAAACTTTCTCATCCTTTGGAATGAGCTTTCATTTCTAAATAGGATTTTGGGGGGAAAGAGCAATCTTTTCTTATTTTCTACATACAGATATATAGCTATTGCTCTAACAAACCTCAGCAGATATATGGCTCAAGAAAATATTCCCATCAAATTTAACATGCCCTGATTGAATATCTACTATGTGTATGACCCTAGGATGAATGTTCTAAGTGAAGTCACTCAGTCGTGTCTGACTCTTTGCGACCCTGTGGACTGTAGCCTACCAAGCTCCTCTGTCCATGGGATTCTCCAGGCAAGGATACTGGAGTGGGTTGCCATTTCCTTCTCCAGGGGATCTTCCCAACCCAGGGATCGAACCCGGGTCTCCCGCATTACAGACAGACGCTTTACCATCTGAGCCACTGATGAATGTTCTAACGGTTGTTAAAGACCACGTTAGAAACTGTATCGAATAGCATCCCTTACATCTAAATTATTTTGACTTATATTTAAAGAATTATAATCAATTGCAGAGCTTTTAGGGGGTTTCATTATTCATATAGAGTAGACTTCATTAGAGAATATAAAAAAGGTATTATTGAGCAAGGTAGAAAAATGCCAAGGTCAAGTTAAATATTATTTTCTTCTTTTCAGGATGAAAATTCCACTGAAGTGTCCCTGGAAGTTAAAGATGCTGGTGGTAGAAAGGGCTGGGGAGTCATCAGTTTGGCAGTTAACAAGGGATAATCAGATTGCTAGGAAAGACCAGTCTCGCATTCTCAGGTTCTGTGTTTAACGTGGGATACCTTTACTATCTAGGCCTAGAAATAGGCATTTAAATCTGGCTCAGCCAATCAGGATATGCCATTACCTGACCACCATGATTAGTTCAAGACTGAGCACATAACCTAATCCTAACTGGAGTCATTACTGGGAATCCAGACTAAACTATCTAGGGAAACCAAATTCTAAAACTTTTCTTGTAGGTTTTGTTGCCTGTAAGACAATATAAACCTTGAACAAAAAGTGACTTAGATAAAATCACCTTTAGGACCACCCAGTTAGAAGGGCCAAACTCCTCCCCCTCAAAATAATTAAGTCAGTTTTAATTGGACTTCCAATAATGGCAACAGCCAAAAAAAAAAAAAAAAAAAAGCCTAACATTCATTTCTTTTCAGATGTTATTGAAGTTTCTAGTCACTTCACTCCCTTGAGTATTCCATAACAATAATGTCGTTTAGTCACCCAGTCATATCTGACTCTTTGTGACCCCATGGACTGCAGCACTCCAGGCCTCTCTGTCCTTCACCATCTCCCCAAGTTTGCCCAAGTTGATGTCCGTTGGTGATGCCATCCAGCCATCTTATCCTCTGATGCTCTCTCCTCTTTCTGCCCTCAATCTTTCAGGGACTTTTCCAATGAGTCAGCAGTTCACATCAGATAACCAAAATACTGGAGCTTTCAGCTTCAGCATCAGTCCAATGTGTATTCAGGATTGATTTCCCTTAAGATTCACTGGTTTAATCTCCTTGCTCTCCAAGGGACTTTCAGGAGTCTTCTCCAGTACCACAGTTTGAAGGCATCGATTTTTCGGCACTCTGCCTTCTTTACAATCCAGCTCTCACAACCTTTCGTGATAGCCTTGACTACATGAACCTTTGTCAGGAGAGTGATGTCTCTGCTTTTCAACACACTGTCTAGATTTGCCATAGCTTTCCTGCCAAGAATCAACTGTCTTCTGATTTCATGGCTGCAGTCATCATCCACAGTGATTTTAGAGCCCAAGAAGAGGAAATCTGTCACAACTTTCACATTTTCCCTTTCCATTTTCCATGAAGTAATGGGGCCAGATGCCATGATCTTTTTTCATATTTAGTTTTAAGCCAGCTCTTCGCTCTCCTCCTTCATCCTCATCAAGAGACTCTAATTCTTCTTCCCTTTCTGGCATTACAGTGGTATCATCCATATACCTGAGGTTGTTGATGTTTCTCCTACCTATCTTGATTCCAGGTTGTAACTAATCTAGCCTGGCATTTCTCATGATGTGCTCAGAGTATAGGTTAAACAAACAGGGTGACAGCAGACAGCCCTGTTGTACTCCTTTCTCAGTCTTGAACCAATCAGTTGCTTCTTGACCTGCATACAGGTTTCTCAGGAGACCTGAAAGATTATCAGGTATTCCTATCTCTTTTAGAGCTTTCCAGAGTTTGTTATGGAGAAGGAAATGGTGCCCCACTCAGTACTCTTGCCTGGAGAATCCCATGGACAGAGGAGCCTGGCCGTTTACAGTCCATGGGACTGCAGAGAGTCAGACACTACTGAATGTGCAAAAACAGTTTGTTATGATACACACAGTGAAATGCTTTAACAATAATGGTTCTTTCATAAACAATTGTGTAATTTTGAGCAAGTCACCATACTTCTTTACTCTTGGTACATTATACATAAAATACAGGTGTTGATGATGCTTTTATTGTATTGCCAACTTACTTATTTGACTAGAGCTTCCCTGGTGGCTCAGAGGTTGAAGTGTCTGCCTACAATGTGGGAGACCCGGGTTCAATCCCTGGGTCGGGAAGATCCCCTGGAGAAGGAAATGGTAACCCTCTCCAGTATTCTTGCTTGGAGAATCCCATGGACAGAGAAGCCAGGTAGGCTACAGTCCAGGGGGTCACAAAGAGTTGAACACGACTGAGCAACTTCACTTCAGTCATTAAGTACAAACTCTAGATTCATAGTGCAACCTTATAACATTTCCTCTCCTCCAGCAACTTCATGCACTCCTGATTCTGATTCTTCATTTCACACAGAGCAAAATTTCACTTTAATAAGCCTGAAAATATCTGCCATGGTGATTCAGTGTAATCTTTTCTTATTACTAAATAACCAACTAGGTAAAAAAGTATTTTTTTGATATTACATTCTTTTATAGGAATCTCCAGACCCCCAAGATGTTTCACATTTGGTTATTTAAGACAGTTTCTTGTCTTTTTGATAATAGACATTCCTACAAGTGTGAAATATCTCATAGTTTTTATTTTCATTTCCCTGATGACTGAAAGTGAAAGTGTTAGTCTCTCGGTCATGTCTGACTCTTTGCAACCCCATGGACTATAGCCCACCAGACTCCTCTCTCCTTAGAATTCTCCAGGCAAAAATACTGGAGTGAGCACCCATCTCTTCTCCAGGGAATCTTCCCAACCCAGAGATTGAACCCAGGTCTCCTGCATTGCAAGCAGGTTCTTTACCATCTGAGCCACCAGGGAAGCCCTGATGATTAATAATGTTTGGTATCTTTTCATGTAACTGTTGACAGTTTAGGTATTTTCTTTGGGGAAAAAAATGTCCTTTTAGGTCCTTTGTTCAATTTTTCTTTTTTGGTTTTAACTTTGTGGTGTGTGTGTACTGTTGAGTTGTGTGAGTCCCTTGTATATTTGGATGCTAACCCCTTACCAGATATGTGGCTTGCAAATAGTTCTCCCTATGCCATAGGTTGTTCTTTCATTTTGTTGATTATTTCCTTTGCTGTGGAAAACTTTTTTAGTTTTATGTAGTTCTACTTGTTTATTTCTGTTGCCTTTGCTTTTTTTTTTTTTTCAATCAAATTCAGCAACTCATTGTTAAGACCTATTGGTCCAGGAATTTACTGCCTATGTTTTCTTTTAGTACTTTTATGATTTCAGGTTTTATGTTCAATTTTTTTATCCAGTTTGAGTTAATTTTTGTGTATGATGTAAGATAGTGATCCAGTTACATTTTTTTTTTTTAATATGGCTGTCCAGTTTTCCCAGTACCATTTATTGAGGAAACTATCCTTTCTCCATTGCTGATTCTTTGCTCCTTTGTAATAAATTAAGCATATAAGTATTATAATAAATTAACTGAATATCTATTTATTTCTGGACTTCCTAGTCTGTTCTATTGATTTATGTCTGTTTTTATGACAATACCATACTGTTTTAATTACTATAGCTTTGTAATATAGTTTGAAATCAGGATGTGTAATGTCTTCAGCTTCATTCCTTTTTCTCAAGATTACTTTGACTATTTGGGATCTTTTGTGGTTCCATACAAATTTTACCATTGTTTGTTCTATTTCTGTGAAAAGCTCCATTGGAATTTTAATAGAGCTTGCATTAACATATAGGTTACTTTGGGTAATAGGGACATTTTTAGCAATATTAATTCTTCCAATCCATGAACACAGAATACTTTCCCTTTATTTATGTCTTCTTCAGATTCTTTGATCAGTTTCAGTGTACAGTTTCTGTATCTATGTTGTTAAATTTACTCCAAAATATTTCATTATTTTGATGCAATTGTAATGGGATTATTTTCTTAATTTCTCTTTCTGATATTTCATTGGTGCATACAAATGCAACTGTTAGAATATCTGTTATAAAAGAGACAAGATATAGCAAATGGTAGCAGGCAATGGAGGAAAGAGATTACAAACTGGTACAGCTACTATAGAAAACAGTATTGAGGTTCCTCAAGGAATTAAAAATAGAACTACAATATGATCCAGAAGTCCCACTTCCAGATATATATCCAAAGGAAGTGGAGATATTATCTCAAACAGATAGCTGTACTTCTGTGTTCATAGCACCATTATTCACAATAACCAAGATATGGAAACAGCTTAGGTTTCTGGGGGCAGATGAATGGATCAATAAAAAGTGGCATATGTATGTATATATAGATATAAACACAAAAATGGAATATTATTCAGCCTTATTCAGCCTCAATAATGAATTAAAGAAGCAGAACTTGGAGCGAAAGGGTATGGGATGGGAAAAGCTACAGAAGTGTGTGGGAAGTTGCTGTAGCCAAAGTTACAGAGAGAGGGAAGGTCAGAACAATCTCATGGGCTTGAGATATCATCATGACCCTTCAGCCAAGTTTACTACCAGATAACACATTTTATGTGAGAACAAGCAGACAGCAACTTAGTTAAGTATTCTCCAAAGAAGGCTCAGGGGAATAGAACTATATATGCGTGCATTAGAAGAGGAAATGGCAACCCACTCCAGTATTCTTGCCTGGAGAATCCCATGGAAAGAGGAGCCTGGCAGGCTACAGTCCATGGGGTCACAAAGAATCAGACATGGCTGAGAGACTTTCACACACACACATGCATGCATTTATCACATATAATATCATTTATTTTATCAAAACCAGCCTCTAGCCTAGATTTTACTTTCTTGAACAGTTTGTCTATGTTTTTTTCTTGATCAATCTACACATTGGCTGTTTTTCAGCTTTTTCCTTTCAGCAGTCATAGGAGTGAGGACCTCCCACGTCTGTGATGGACAGACCTTTAGCTCATCTGTCAAAACAACCTGCTTGTTCACTGAATGTCTAGTCACTAAAGAAAAATGCCCTTCTGTTATTTCCCATCAATTTTCCTCTCAAAATTAGGAAGAAAGCTTTTCCTTTTCTATCCAAAATCAAACTTATAAGCAACAGGGTAAAATTAAAGAGAAGAAAGCACAGAACAGTACAAGTTAGCTTGACATACTTTTTAGGGTTAGAGAAGGAAATGGCAACCCATTCCAGTATTCTTGCCTAGAAAATCCCATGGACAGAGGAGCCTGGAAGGCTGCAGTCCATGGGGTCGCAAAGAGTCCAACATGACTGAAGTGATGCAGCATGCATATGCATATACATAGTTTTGCTAAGTCACTTCAGTCGTGTCCGACTCTGGGCGACCCCATAGACAGCAGCCCACCAGGCTCCCCAGTCCCTGGGATTCTCCAGGCAAGAGTACTGGAGTGGGGTGCCATTGCCTTCTCCATTTTAAAAAGCTGAAAACTACTTTACCTTCTTATCTTGTAACATTCTGTCATTTGCCAGTGGACATTATATTTGCTTTTTCTCCCCATTTTAGCATAAACACACAATAAGAAAGGTTAGGCTCACACTCTTTTCATAATTTAGACCGTGAAAACATATTGCATGTGCAAAACAGATTGTATACAGTGATGAGAATGCAAGTCCTGTTGCCCAATATTGTTAGCCATTAAAATACATTTTATACAGCTCAATGTTTAAAATAACAATTATTTGATCTGGTGTTTGGAAAAATGGCTTTACTTTCCCAAGATTATTCATTTTATTTATTCATTCATTTATTCAGCACAGATATTTCTAGAGCTCATAGAATATGGAAAATATTTTGTAAGATATTAATTATTTTTTAGTGATTGTACCAAAGCACTATGATAAAGGGGCAATATACTGTCTTTGTAAATGCATTTTTAAAGCTGACAATAAATAAGATACTTCACTATTCATTATCATGTCTTTTTCTTTCTGGTTTACCGCAGTATTAGGAAGAGTTCTCCCAACTATTTGGCTTCTTGAAGAAATCATTTAACTTTCTAAGTCTTAGTTTCCACATGTATAAATAAATAAAATTGAATTAAATGCAGTTAAGGTTATGCTCATTATATGATCCAGATTGCTCTTTTTTGCAATGCTTATTCCCATTCAGAGAGGTAAGATTCCTTAAAGATTGGGACTGTCTTTGATTTTGCTGTATCCTCAAAACAGTCCTAATAAAAAGCCCTCAATTTGTTGAGATGATTGAATTGGATTATTTTAAACCACTCTCAATCTTGAAAACAGAATTGAAATTTAAAGGAGTGAGTTGACTATAAGATTTTCTCTCTTCTTATGGCAGGTTATTCAGAGTGATTTCAAGATCCAGTGGGGGTTCAAGGCTGCAATAACAGTTGAGTCAAAGAAAATTGTAAAACACCATACATACTATGACATGCCCATTATGAAGAATCCACATGCTGACTTTTCCTCTCCCCCATAGGGATATTTTCCTAGGACATGCTTAATGTATCTTTTGTAGAGTAAAATGGTTTTAGGTCTTTAGTCTCTCCCAGTTACATTTTTATTTTAAGTCTCCTCTCTAATTACTGAAAGTGTCACCTTGTTAAATAGCTCTAGGTATGAAAGAATAACCAAAGAGAGAGGTGGAGGAGAAAGAATGTTTGAGAAGTCTTTCTGACTCCTTGATACCATACCAAGTTCAAGATCAATTTTCTAGGCAGCCTGTAAATCCAAATTCAAGAGCTTTGAGCAAGAAAAAGACCTTCTAACATCTACTCCAACTTCCTATAGACTTCTGATTGCAGCTCTGCAGGTGTAGATCTTACTCGGAAACAAAACAAAACAAAACAAAACTCTGCTTCATTCCATTTTTGCCAGTATGTCAGAGGTTTCAATATGCTCTAAATCAGACCCTAGTATTCTTGATGTCCTAGGAGAACTTTGTTTTATGTGGCTATCCTGGAGTCAATTAGTTCCCAATCACAATTTTCAAGAATGTTTGTGGTACGCAGTGTAAATTGGGGACAGGTTGTAAAATAGAAAACTTAGCTCTTGTTCTCAGAAAGCTGACAGTTTAATTCTCAGGCCTAGTTTTGACCTGGGGGAGGTCAGACTTCCCAGGACTTTTGGGGTCTCGGTGAGTGCATTTTTAGGACTAAATTCACACTCTATTGTAGGAGATATTGTCTGTGAGGGAGACACAGCTGTTGGAAAACCTGTAAAAAAGTGTACTTACAGTAGAAAGGGGCTTAAAATGCTGTAAGGAGTACAGCTGGCTTTATATTTAATACATTTCAGGAGCTGAGAGACTCATCAAGGACCCTGACACTATAGATCAGCTCAATGATGAGCAGCATGTTCAAAATAAATAATTTTAACTAATACCTGTTAGGGGGGGAGGGGGTATCTTCCCACGTGATGCTAGTGGTAAAGAACCCCTATGCCAGTGCTGGAGACATAAGAAACATGGATTTGATCCCTGGGTCAGGAAGATCCCTTGGAGAAGGGCATGGCAATCCACTCTAGTATTCTTTCCTAGAGAATCTCATGGACATTGGAGCTTGGCAGACTATAGGATCACAAAGAGTCAGACACGACTGAAGCAATTTAACATGCAAACACACGCACACATTATGTATTTATTTTACTCAGTTCTAAAGTATGGGCTTCCCTGGTAGCTCAGATGGTAAAGCGTCTGCCTACAATACAGGAGACCCGGGTTCAATCCCTGGGTCAGGAAGATCCCCTGGAGAAGGAAATGGCAACCCACTTCAGTATTCTTGCCTGGAGAATTCCATGGACCAAGGAGCCCGGTAGGCTACAGTCCATGGGGTCGCAAAGAGTCAGACACGACTGAGTGACTTCACTCACTCACTCACTCAAAGTATAGGTATTTAGAAATGGATAACATAGGTAACATTTTCTCATCTCTTTCAGACTCGTTGTATACACTAGATATTTGCCTTTCTATTGCTTGATATTGTTACATCTCTCAAAGATGGAGGGGCTTTATTCATTTCTAAAATGGAAAGGAGGAGAGGTCATACCTACTTGGGCAAGTCTGTGTATCTTCTGATAATTCAGTTGTCAAATCACATAAAGGCAAGTTGATCATGGTCTTTGGACTCTCAGTGGTTTAAACCTTTTGCTTTATTGGTCTCACTATGTCAATAAATCTTTCTGCCCCTTTTCTCAGCTTTCCCTATGTACCCCACTGGGACCCTGTCAAGGAATGTGATTATGATGAGATCCTTCATATCTTCATGTAAAATAATCCTTCAGCCAGATAGATCTCCTGCAATTTGTTCATATTACATTGAAATTGATCATTCTTTTTTGCCTATATATGTATGAACGCAAGATATATTTTTGGAAAGCGTTGAAAGCAGTAGAGAGAAAACACTTATTAAAATGTCTGAACTTTGTATCCAGAATAAATTAACTGTTGGAATCTCCTCTTTATCTGTCTATCTATCTGGCTATCAGTATGATTGCTAGTTGCATTAGAGAAAATAATTCAGAACATTTCAGAGAGCACGTTGTAATCACACAGCACTAACACACTGGGCTCCAGTCATAAAGGGAAGTTGTGGGATTGCACTAACAATTATTTTTTCCTTGTCACATTTGTTCTGTTAATTGGGAGTGTTACAAAGGTGATCAATAAACAATGAGAAAAATGTGGAGGGAATTTAAAAGTAAAACAAAACCAAAGAAATTTACAAAAATGCAAACAATTTACCAAAATGGACAAAGGTTTGGAATTGTATTTTCACAGTTCTGTGTAGGTTAAATTGTTTGAAGAGCAGCACATTTGAGGATTAAAAAAAAAGGGGGGGGGTCATTTGTTATTCCTCATATACAGTTCTTCTGTCCCTTTGCTTAAGTTTCTGTGTGAAAGATGGAACCGTCATTATCTGTCCATATTTTAAATAGAATAACTACAGACATAAAGGACTTTCACTTCGTTCAATGCAATTTCATTTCCCAAATGTTAAAAAAGACATCTCCTTACCAAAACATGCAAATTGGCAGTTTTGAAGATATTGCTTTATCTGAGTTTTTCTCTTTTTTTTTTTTTTTTTTTTTTGAACTAAGAAATAGAAAATAAGCAGGTAATAGTTCACTTTGTTATTAAGAGTAATTATTTTCTGGACTTTGTGGGTTACTTTTCTGTAAGTTTTAAATAGAAAACTATTTAACATATATTTATCTTTGTAAGCAGTTCTAAATGATCAGCAAATACCTTCTCATCATTTAAAAGGACCCATTTAAAACATTCTTGTTGTGATAAAAGAAAATTATAACCTGTGAGACCATTGAAACTAAAGTAGTATTTAAGCTGTGATAGACACTCTGAGGAGGAAAGACATATTTAGTCAGCATATGTTTTCTTGTCCTCTTTTAATTGTTAATAGATACAGATTCTATTTTTGTATGTTGTTGTGAAACTGAGCCCTAGTGAACTAATAAAAGAGAAACGTAGTCTGATTTATGAAGAAATGTAACTTAAAGACTTTTTAATATATTTTGATTCAAATTATTTATGGGCAAAAATCACATACTCATTAACTTAGAAGAGTGTTTTAATGGAATGTTATAATGTTATCTATATATTTCATTTTGAATTATTCATCTATTGTTGCTAAACAAAATGTGTTTACTGAGTTTCTGCTGTATGCCAAGCACTGTTTCAGATACTGAGGATGTAGCAATGAGCAAAACAGACATAGTTACTGTCATTGTGAAATTTATATTTAGCTACAACAGCAATCATAAATATATGTTGGTTTGGTTGATTGTGTTTTAATACATGCAATGAGGAAGAATAAGCCAAAATAAGAATAGGGAGTGCCAGCTTCAGCATGGTGTGGTCACTGAGCATTTTATAAGTATTATCAGAGAGGGTCTCACTGCGAAGGTGACGTTTGATCAGAGAACTGTAAAAAGAATGAAGGAGGGAGCCAGTAGATAGCTAATATTCCAGGAGAAGGACCAAAACGTAAAAGGGCTTGAAGAGAAGACTCTTGGACTTCCAAGGGCCAGGAAACAAGAAAAGGACCAGTGTCCCTGGAATCATCCTAGCAAGTAAAGTTAGACTTAGCAGGATTAAACAATGTAGGACATTATAAGGACTATGGCTTATTCTATGAGTGACAAGTAAATTATTGAAATGTTTTGAAATATTGAGTAATAGGATTATTATTACTGTGTGGTTGAGATGAGGCTATTATGGGCAAAGTTTGCATGAGATAGACCAATTGGAAAACCTCTACAAATAGGAAGGTGAATGATGTTGATGACTTAGACCAGGATGGTAGTAATAGGCATAATAAAAATGATTGGAATTTGAAGTATCTAAATTTAAAGCCAGTAGGATTCTCTGGTAGGTGAAAATTATCAATAGTATGAACAAAGAAAGGATTAAGGAAGAGTATATGCATTTAGGTGAAAACAGCTGGAAAAAAATTAAATTACCATTCATTGAGATGAAAGCCACAAGGGAAACAGCAGGTTTGGGATAGAATTTTAATAGGATGTACACTAGATTTGAAAAATCTACCTAGAGAAATGCTAGATAGCAAGTTCAATATATAAGACTGAAGTTGAGAGTAAATATAACTTGTTGAACTGTTAGCATATAGAGAGTAAAGCCATAAAATTAGAGGAATCCAATTATCTGAATAATGATGGACTCACTTGAAAAAATGAATAAATGAAGCAAAAGCAACATTAAAAAAAAGAAAAAAACCTTTTACTCAACCTCTTACTCTTAAGACTTGCAGGCCTCAGATGTATACCTTGAGTGGGATTGGAGGGCACTGGGGAGACAAGAAAAAACCAGCAAAGGAGACAGAAGATATAGACAGTGAGGTGGATGACTTTAAGAGTAAATAGTGTCCAGGAAGCTGCAGGCAGAGGGTGTTTTAAGATGAAGGTAGTGCTCAACCAACCATTGTGTCAAGATATTCCTGACAGTTCACAGAAGTTAAGGACAGAATTGTTGAATTAAGTAATAGGGAATGTCACAGTGAACCAGACAAGAGTTTGTTTAAATGAAATTTATCCAAAATACAGCTCTACCTTATATATTATATTCATAAATACCCTAATGCATTCCAATTATAATATATCTGTCACATAATAGATACTCAATAAAACACTTTTGAAAAGTATTTTGTGAAACAAATGAGATTTTGGAGAGTTACAAAAGAAAATGGAGCTGGGGAAGAGAGTAAATGAACTTCACCTATGTTCTTTGGCCTAACCCCATACTGGCTTTAACTAAATGGATGTGTTAAAGTATATCTATACTTTCTCATTTTATTTTGATAAAAAGAAGTGATATTAAACAAAAAAGACAAATATGTTGCATAAAATGGCTTAGAATCCTAAAAATTAATGTTATTACCCAAAATTCTTGTGTTTTTTATGCATATGACAGTGTCACTGCTGTTTTATTAAGCAATAATTATGAATCCTGTCAAGTTTAAATTTAATGTATTTAGTGGCTTTCACTCTGCAAAGGTTAAGGAGAAGGCAACAAGGAGAAAAATGCCTTTTATATCACTCAAATTCTATAAAAAAGGAAAAAACAAAAGCCAAAAACTATTATGTCAATACCACGAGCACTTAGTAGGAAGCAGAAATATGAGTTAAGAGAATATTAAGTTAGAAATATGTAGTTTTATTGACTCAGTGTTGATCATTTTGACATTCTTTTATCTAACATGAATTCCTGAACACCTATTATAAAGTGTTGGAGAGTCTCTATAACAAACCCTGCTAGATGCTCACATCATCTGCCTTTCTTCTTTGCTACCAACACTTGTATCTTTTTAACGGGGAAATATGTTCAGTCCCAAATACCAAATTCTGTTATAAAAAGTGAACAAATATGTAATGCAATCCTGGCAATGAACTATAAGTGGAAATGTCCTAGGTATTTTAGGAAAATTTGCTGCCAACCACAGCTCCTTCTTTTGTTTCACTTTCCTTCTTCTCGCCACATCTGTGGATGTGACACTGGAGATGAAGAGCCGTATTATGACCTCTAGGTGATCAGGATGTGGGTGGAGGCCTGCAGGCTCAGGGAATAAGTATGTTCCAGTTGGTATCATCGAACTTCAGTACGTGCTCTGGACTACCTATCCCTGGATTTTTTTTTTTATTTTTATGAAAAAAATAAGCTCTTTATTTATATCAGTTATCGTTTACTGAATTTATGACTTAGCATACCATATCTCCAATGCCATCACAGTGCGAAAAAGAAACATGCGGATGAAAACACAAGCACACTTCAAGGTTATAAGATCAACATAAGAAGTCAGCACAAACATGGGACAACATAGGAATAGTGATCAACTATGCCTGATGGACACAAAAAAACATCGAATTTAACTGTAATTTAAGCCAAGTCTTACAGCATGAGTAGACGTTAACCTGAAGAAGGCAGGAAAGGACATCGCAGGCAAAGAAAACAATCTAAACAAAAGGATAGCTTTGCAAGCAGCATGGCATATTATACAAATTACTCTGGTGGGACTGAAGTAGAGTAGATTAGTGTTAAGAATATCAGGCAGAAGCAAGAAAATGAAGGGTCTTGGGGCCTATGTTATGGGGGTTATGTTTAACTTTGGAGGCAGTGGAGAATCACTAGAGGATTTTCAGCAGGGACTGACATTATCAATTTGTGTTTTAGATAGAGCTGGCAGCAATGTGGAATATGAAACATAAGTGCCATCTCCCTTCCTCCACATTAACCAAAAAGATATTGAATAAAATCCAAACATGCGGAAACTAAGGGATAAATACTGTCGTCAAGTATATGAAACATTTATGAGAAGGATGCTCAGCAGTTGTTCTGAGTGTCTGTGACAGACCAAACACAAAGGAATACACTCAAAGAGAAGCAGTAGAGTTGGGTTGGACCTTTAGCAAAAACATCTCCATCAAGGGCTGCCCTGAATTCACCAGAACAGGCTGAAATGGGCAACTGGAAATTTAGTCTCTTTAAGTAACTAAGAGGAATTAAAAGAACTATTAGTTCTGGATGAGTTTTAGGTATTCACTTCTTGACAGCAAGAAGTGTTATAAAATGTACTTTGAATGCATTTTGGCTTCATTGTTTTGTGATCTCTAAAGTCCAGAGGTAAATTAGACCATCTATCCCATCCCCCTACCAAGACTAAACTGCTTATAATGTAGACAAATAAAATGCTAATGACATTCATGACACTTACTAATTTATCCAATTAAATGGTTATTTATGTTAATAGAAATCAACATTGAAGTAAGTTCCCTGATAATTTCCCAGTTTCCACAACAATTTGGGATGTCTACAAGGAGATCCAACCAGTCCATTCTGAAGGAGATCAGCCCTGGGTGTTCTTTGGAAGGAATGATGCTACAGCTGAAACTCCAGTACTTTGGCCACCTCATGCGAAGAGTTGACTCACTGGAAAAGACTCTGATGCTGGGAGGGATTGGGGGCAGGAGAACGGGACAACAGAGGATGAGATGGCTGTATGGCATCACTGACTCAATGGACGTGAGTCTGAGTGAACTCTGGGAGTTGGTGATGGACAGGGAGGCCTGGTGTGCTGCGATTCATGGGGTCTCAAAGAGTCAGACACGACTGAGCGACTGAACTGAACTGAACTGAACATGATGTTTTCTTATATTACTTGGAAAAAAGGGATGTCTTATGCTCCAATAGATTTGGTAAATAAGGTTATGAAAGATTAAATAAATGTGTTTCCTGCAGAATATCTCAAAGTCTTTAATAGAGCACTATTCATTCTAAAAAGTTTATCCAAGACTTTATCCAAAAGTGTCTTAGTCAGCTCAAAATACCATTGACTGTGCTCAGTGGTTTTAAGCAGCAGACATTTCCCACAGTGTTCATGGCTTGGAAATCCAAGGTCAAGGTGATGGCAGATTCCTGACTTATAGACGGCCAACTACCTTCTCACTATTTGCTCACATGCTTTCCCCCTGTGTACGTCTCCCCTCTCTGCCTATGTGAGGACAGAGTCCATCAGGAGGACCCCATCCTGAAGAACCCCATCTAGTCCTAGTTACCTCTCAAAGGCCCTCCCTCCAAGTACCATTGCACTAGGGGTTAAAGTTCCAACATATGAATTTGGGGTGTACATATGTGCGTGTCTGTGTGTGTGTGTTAGTTACTTAGTTGTGTCCAACTCTTGCAACTCCATGGATGGTAGCTTGCCAAGTTCCTGTGTCCATGGAATTCTCCAGGCAAGAATACTGGAGTGGGCTGCCATTCCCTTCTCCAGGGGATCTTCCCAACCCAGGGATTGAACCTGGGTCTCCCACATTGCAGGCAGATTCTTTACCATCTGAGCCACCAAGGAAGATCATAAATTTGGTAGGAACACAATATTCAGCCTATAACAAAGAAGGTTATAGAATGAGTTTTTATCCAAATTTATTTGACCATGGAATTCCATCTTTATTAATACAAGTAAATGTTATTTAAAAAAATAAGGTATATATTAAATGATTATATTTTTGAATTTGAAATAAGTATATTTGGTAATAGAAATTTAGGTTACTTCAGTTATGGAAAGAAATCAGAAAACTACCCTTTGCTGGGTACAGCTATGTTCTATACATTTTACATTTGATTTCCAACATTGTAGAATATGTTTTAGATTATTCATTAGGGAAATGAGGATTAGAGAGGTTATTTTCTCAATGTCTCACTTCTAATATATAGCTATAGAAACACCTTTGCTTTTGGGGATTTTATATAATTTATCGTCCAACGTGAGATATGTTTATGAGCAAAACAGGATATCAAAGCTTTAAAATTATATACACTTTAAAGTATTAAATTATAGATTAATAAATTGGTTCTAATATTTGGTAGACATGTAAAGTGGTTGTATTTATAGCTATTTAGGAAATGCTGTTTTCAGATACAAACTAGATAGGATGCTGCTACAGAAAACATCTCATGGGCAAGATGGAATGTTTAGTCACCTTCATTCAAGATTATTGACAAACTAGCTCATTCTTTCTCTCCAGCTTTACCTTCTCCTGGTCTTCATATCTAACTGGATTCCTTGTGTTCCCTCCTGAGACCTCTGGCCTCCTCATTTCATTAATGTCATTCTCTCTGCCTGAATTTTTTCTTTTAATCAAACAAAATCCTTCCAGTTCCTTTTAAGGGACACTGCTACCACTTGACATCTCTCCTTTCCCCACAGCCCCTACAAAAAGAATGAACTCTTTTTCTGAAATTCCCTTATGCTTAGTTTAAGCAACTGGGATGACTTATCATATTGGCCTTTGTTGCAGCTATTTATGCAATTATCTTAACTTCTAAATTAAATCAAGGACAGCTGGAGAAAAGGAACTTTTTATGCATTTGGTATATCAAGACATTCTTGTTGCCCATATGGTATCTTGTATTCTAGGTGTTAAATATTTGATTTTTGAATGTTTTGTGGATGAATAAATGATTGAATTAAGGACTTTAACTGAATATTAGAAGTGAATTATGCCTCATTATTGATTTCTGCAATTTCCAATCCTGGGTGTTAGCATAGAACTAAAGGAAAGAATGGGCCAAATTTAGAAAAAAAAGTTTTTTAAAAAAGGTAACCTGAATAATGGACATATGAAATAGATCATCACCATATGTGTATACTATGAAGCATTCATGATTAAATTAAAATACAGTCCACTGTCAGATTATTAATATAATTTAAAGTGTCTATTATAAAAGATCTATTTGTTCTCAGTTTTTGTTCTGCTTGCCTTTGAATTGTTTCTATTAAATAAACTAAATCTATAACTTAAAACCCAGTAGCATTCAAAAGATTTATAATCAGGAGATATAACCTGTTGGGTTTGCATTTACACATTTTTTAACAAATTTTTCAGTGCTTTTGATATCCACATGGAGCTTTCAGACTAGTGGTGAAGAAAGACATTAATCAAATTATCACAGAAATAAAAATAAGAGAGCTTTTGTGTTTAGAATAAGAATTTGTGTGGAGAAGTAAGAGCACTTTAGAACATTTTTGATCTGAAAGGGAGAACATGTAATGTTGTCCTCAAGAATTTATGAATATTTAGTATTAGTCACTCAGTCATGTCCAACTCTTATGACCCCATAGACTGTGTCCATGGAATTCTCCAGGCAAGAATACCGGAGTGGGTAGCCATCCCTTCTCCAGGGTATTTATGAGTATTTAGGATCTGAATAAAGAGCAAGAATTAACTAGCAGAGATTAGAAGAAAGAATATTGTTTCTGGGAGACTAGCTCTATGGTGATTAGAAGCATTTGGAGTTTAAGAAACTGACAAGAGTGAAATGGGGTGAAAGAGATGGATGGAACCTAAGGAATATCTTTAGCAGTTTAGTCGCTAAGTCGTGTCTGACTCTTGTGACCCAATGGACTGTAGCCTTCCAGGCTCCTCTGTCCATGGGATTCTCCAGGCAAGAATACTGGAGTGAGTTGCCATTTCCCTCTCCAAAGAATATCTTTAGTACCATATTAATTATTGGGCCTCTACAAACAGAAGTCAACTGTTCATGTGTATAAAGAAGGTAAGCATATATGAGTGTTTCCAAAAGATCATACTTTTTGAAGGATGAGATTATGTGTCATCTCTCAGTCTAACATGGTACTCTGCACATAATGAGAACTACTGTTGGGTATCTAAAAGTGAGGAAAATATTTTTTACAAAGATTTTGCATAAAATATACAAATCAAGATTTTCTTTTTTTTTAAACTTTTATCTCTATGGCATATCTGGTGGCTTTTAGGAATAGGAAAGAAACATTTGCCGCTTACAAAGTTTCTTAAATCCTGAAATCTTATCTATCAGGAAAAATATAATTAGCATCTTGGGTCTTGACTTCTGCTGAATGAAAAATGTCTTCCTGATGAACTTTCAAAACTCTCATAAGTTGTTCTTAATTCACTCATTTCTATTCACTTTATTCACTCCTGAAGACCTCAAAAGGATGATATCAAATCTCCATCCAACTCAGTTTTCTGATAGAAGATATCAGATTGGGTATTGGAGGAGTCCCTTAACTTGTTTGTCTCTAGCACAGGCCAGGTCCTGTGCTAGGTGCCAGGGATACAGGAGAAAATGTGAGAGCATCTCTGCCTTCAGAGAGCTTCCTTTGAAGATGAAGGAGGTAGACATCGAAGAAGTTAAAACAACATAAGATGTTTTCTGAGAGTGAAAATATGATAAAAATGGGGGCCTACTGCTTTGCAGAATGGTTCTCTTAAGTATGGGGCCTCTGATGGCTCAGATGGTAAAGAACCTGCCTGCAATGTGGGGGACCCAGGTTCGATTCCTGAGTTGGGAAGATCCCCTGGAGCTGAGAATGGCTACCCACTCCAGTATTCTTTCATGGAGAATTCTGTGGACAGAGAAGCCTGGCGGGCTGCAGTCCATGAAGTTGCAAAGAGTTGAACATGACCGAGCATCTAACACTTTCACTTTATTTCACTTTTCTCTTAATTATAATGGTCAGGTTAAAAAAAAAATGCAGCTCGGAAATAGCTTCTTCAAATGCTTGCTTCTTTTGAAAGATCATAGGCATAGATTGCATTTCTCCCATTCAGTGTGGATTTTTTTATTCTTTTCAATTGGTTTGGGTTTTCATTCTCCCTTGGCAGAATATGTAATAAGCATTAAATCTTCCAACATATAACCAATAGCATTAAAACTTACTAGATATGTTTTCCAGATGAGGAGCACATATTTTTAAAATGTTCATATTAAGTTAGGTTATCACCTTGGCTCATCAGCGCCTGACAGTACAGCTTTCATGTTCACTTGATCCTCTCATTATCCTGCAATATTTTTAAGGAGTATTACTACTGCTGTATGAACCTCACAGCCAGCACAGATAAACCAGACCTGAGCCACTAAGATTCATTCTGAATGTTAACTGAAAGTGAAACTCTTCTCAGAAAGAGAGAGAAAAAGAGGAAAGGAAAGAAGGAGAAAGAAAAAAAAAAGTGCAAGGAGAAGAGAGAGGAAATGAAGAAAATTAAATGAGAGAAGAAAATATAAATGACAGGAGACTGAGCAAATGGAAGCCAATGGGTTGTGCAGAGCCTAGAAGGTAGGCAGACACCTGCTGTGCTGGGCTGCTGCCCACAGCGGGCAGGTGCTTCCTTTCCACTTGGTCACCCAAAGGTTTCAGGACCTTATTCTCTTGACTTCTATCTCCATACTCCATGCAAAGTGGAAAAAACTTTCATGTTTGTTTAGAACTCATGCTGGGGATTTTTAACACAGAAACAGTACTTAAGGGCAGATTAAAGTCACAATATCCTTCACAAGATGTGCAGATTTGATATAGGATGAATAAATAAACACAAATGTTAAAAGGATCATACATATTTAAAGTGATTAATACAAGATGAAAAGACCAAAAGAAATTTTGGATATTAAACCTATTCTGTGTATCAAACATGTAGAAAGTATTTATTGTCCACCAGATAGTCATTTTCAGCAATTGGAAATACATGTTTAACTGTCTTTTTTCCATAATTTTGATCTATCAAAGATTACTAATTGGGTTCTCTCATTAATTGCCCAATACTTTGGCTCTTGATTTGGCTTGTGAAATTATGAGTTCACCAGGATACTTACTTTTCAAAGAAAATGTACCATTCCTCTGAACATTCATTTGACATTCTCATAACTTAATATGTTACAATTTATTCTTTATATTTTAATCCTTATTATTTCTATGGTTCATCTAGAAGGTGCAGGTGTTTTGAAACATCTTACTGGGTTCACTGTCATTTCTTACCTTCTCAGCATTTTAATGAAAGTTTATTTCAACTTCAGTAGTAGCATTTAAAGAGGAAATATCACAACAGATCACATTCTGCCTAGAAAATGCTAACTAACAAGGAATGGAATAATAGCAACTACTGTTTTCCTATTATGCTAGGCAGGTTTTATGGACTGATTTTGAAGATTTTTAATGTAAATCATGTCATTTTTACAGCAATATAGAGCATCTTTTTGCCTTATTGGTGAGTCTTGGACTATTTCCCTGGCCTAGGTTTTAAGTGTCCACACCATAAGACTTATGGAGATTGTGCTCATATTCTACACCCTATATATAAGTATAGATCTTTCTATATGGGCAGGGGCAAAGAACAATGACAGACTACAGGCAGGTCTATGCTAAGATGTTCCTTTTCTCGTTTCTTTAACTCATTTAAGCAGTTACTGATTTATTTGTCTTATGAGCCACAAGATTGTATTTTGAAAGTAAGGATAGCTTTATATTCATTGCTGTATACTTGGAAAAAAAAACACCAACTAAGATTATTAAAAGTAATAGCTATTAATATATCTCTTCTTTCAAAGACTGAGAAATGAATGCAAAGAAATCCAATAACTTTTCAAGTCTTGTGACTAGTTACTAGCAAAGCAGGGCATAGAACCCAGTTCTCTTGACTTTCAGACCCATTTATCTATTGCCTTTCCACCACTTTCTTGGAGCTTCTCTATGAATTTCCTACATCCTACCTCTTATCTTGAACTCACTTCAGTGAATGAGTATCTTTTTTCATCCTTCCTTCCTTAAATTTCAGTGGCAATCTTGGAAATCTCAAGAAAGTTTTTCTGATTTTGTTGTCAGCAGAGTACATTCATGTTACGCCTTTTTATGTTTTTGTTCAATCCTCGTCTGAGGATGAAATATTAGACTTGTAATGCTGCACATATGTTATGTAAATTATAGTAGCATATTGTATTGCTTTGACCTTTACAACACTCTATAATTTGATTGGCTGACTGGTGAAGTTCATAGTGTTTACAGTCTTGCCCTTACTTGGATGGACATGATGAGATATTCCAATATAGCCAATCAAAATGTAGAATATCGAAAAGGTCAAAGTAGCATAATGTTTTCTTAAACTACAGTCTTCCCTTTACCTTTCAAATAATGGATTCTCTTAAAAAGAGAGAATCCTATGAAATAAAACATATCCAAGAATAATGTATGTAATGAGTACTTTTATTTGATTAAATTGATGTCAACTTTCTTGTTTTCAAACTTGATTCTCTTAAGAGAGCAGCTTAGGTTTTTTTAAAGCTGTGTTGTCACAGTCTGTATTTCACTGTTCTTTGAGTCTCCAGCACCTACAGATATTAAATGGTGGCAGAGTGCTTTATATGTATATATTTGTTGAGTAGATGAACAAGATTGCAAGCTATACCAAAAATGATTCATTCTTCTTAGTTATATGGTAACACACTTGTCTTTTTTTGAAGGCGTATTTTGTTCTTTCTAGGTTCTCAAAACTCAGTATCCAATCTTCTCACTATATTCTTTCTTCCTGGGAAATATTCAATTGACCAAATTTAAATCATGATCCATAAGCCAATATCTTTCATATATGTATCTTCAGAACTCACTTCTGAGTTATATACCCTTGTATCTAAATGTCTTTGAATTTCCCAATTTGCTTACAGGGAGAACTCAATTTCATCATAACAAATACCAAACCTTGACCCTCCTTATCAAGCTAGTTTTTCTCCTAGAGCCCTTGTCACGGTGAATGGCATGACTGTCATTCTGTTATAGAACTTTGGAGGTGGAAGGAAACTTAAAGACAATGGACCCACCTCTTTTGTCTTAGAGAGGTTAAATGATGGCTTAGAAAAATGCCTTATAGTTAATTAGCAAAGAGATTGCCCTTGAATTCTGACTTCCTGTCACATCATCTGTTCAACTTTCCATGTGCCCCACATTGCTTTGTCTCTACTTGTTACTGACTTGCTAGTCAACAGAATCTCATATGGCCATGTACACAGTATCAAAAAATATTATTAGGTAAACTTCATGATAGATATCCAGAGATGGAAATTTATATTAAATAATCTGAACATCTTTCAAGTCTATCTAGGAAGATGCTAGACAGTATAGGGATTATACTGAGAGGTTATAGGATCAAAGTTACAAAAGTGATGGGCTGTAGAAAGTAAATAAAAATAGTAAAGTCTCTATACCCCTGGAAATTTTAAACATTAAATTCATATCCTTGTTGGAAAACCATGGTAACTTTCTGCATTTTTACTGTCTATTCTAAGAACCCTGAGAGTCCACATTATCAAGGATGTGCTCGTGGAAACGCTGTTGAAGAAAAAAAAAAAAAAATGCTTCCTGACTTACCCAGTTTTACATGCCTGCTTGCTTGTGATGTATTAAGCAAACTATTATTGCATTTAAATTTAAACAAAGAATTTGAACATTTAAAAGTATTTCATCTTTCTTTTAACAAAAACAACAAAAATAGTATGCTTATATAGTCCAGAATGAGGCAATCAACTACATAAATAGAAATGATGGCTGGTTTTTTTGGAAGATGGATTGAAACCTAGGAAATTTTTTCATTAATGATTTATCAAAATTCTACATTGGGTCAAATATTACGTATTCAATAGTTTAGCAAGAAGGGGATTTTTCCCCCTCACTCACACTTGCAAATGCTAGGTCCTTGCTTTATACCTCAGGGAAACCTGCCCAAAAACAAGTTTATGAGATTAAAATCTGGTCTATACATTTTCTAAACAGATTATGTTGGGTCTTTTTAGAAATTGATTGGTTGATACACTCCTTGCAAGATGGAGAGAGGATTTTGATTAACAGAAGTATCTCTATCAAGAGATCCTAAACAATAGTTTCCTCAGATTTTAAAACCACTCCCCCAACACGTGATTATTCTCTAATTCCCTGGCTGAGCAAGTAACCATTTTAATTAGACTCTGAGGCAAGCAGCATTGTGTCCATGGTAACAGGTATAAAAAGAACTTTAAAAAAAAGGAAAAAAAAAAAAAAAGAAAAATGTGATAACTGAAAATGTGTTTAAATCATGATAAAAGGATTTAAACAGATGTTATTTTTTTCAAAGTGTTATTTTTAAAAAGAATTTTAAAGGGCTCTTGATAGAGGAAAAAAATCATTTTTGGATGTGTCTGTAGGGAAGGTTTCTCACTCCTAAATGCTGTAGTTCATGATTGTCATGGATGAATTGGGTGCCTAGTAAGTGAAAGGATGCAAGAGGGGAAAAGTCAGAAAGGAAACCCAGGGTACCTTCAGTTAGATATTTAAATCCAAGTGAGTTAAAATTTCATTAGTATTATTTAACAGATTGTGTGTGTAACAGAACCTTTTATTAAAGTTTGCATTCAGAAAAGAGAGAGTGTTGAACTTGAGTTTTGAAGACAGGACTGAGTGTGGATAAATCTAGATGTATTGCTCAGAGAGTGGAAGGGAAGGCAAGAATACAGAGCAGGGCTTCTGTGTAAGGTAGATGCAATTCCTACAGCTTTAGACAGTAACTTCCATGCCAAATGATTCTCTTTGACTATGCATTTGAGCTTCTCTGTATTATGCATGTGTCATACTGCAAAAGTTAAACTCACACATATTTATTTTTATATTAAAAGGGAGATGGACAAGGGGTTGTCCCTTCCCTAGCAATTCACATTTTCAGAATCATGAAAAAGTCAACAAACACAAGAAGAAAGTAAGAAGAAGTCTTGTTTATTCTTCTTATGCTCACTTTTTTCTTTTCTGCTGACAATCACCTTCTCTAGAAACAGTGATTCTACCACTTTGTTTAAAATGAGTAATAACTCCCTAAAGTTAAATGTCTCTTAGAGGACCCAGGCACATTCCATGGAACTAAGTGGAAGGTAAAATTATAAGAGGAAACCCAGAGAGAGCAGGAGGAAAGGAAACTCTGGACCTGGCAGAAGGATGGCTTATTTTGGCTGGACTCCTCCTGTAGTTTAAATACCTACTGCCTGAAAGCAAATTGGATGTTAAGGAAGGCTGGAGTGCCCATATAAATGAAAACAAACAAGCAGTGACCCTAAGCTGGTCTTAGAGGAGGAAGTCAAACCTCTTGTTGCTTTGCCTAAAATTCTGAAAGAACCTAAATATTGTTTTCTGTGCAACATATGTTTTAGTTCTTTAGTTTTTGGTAAATAAAATGGTTATTTGAGAAAATACCAGCCATTAGAGGTCAACTCTGAGTAGCAAGAGAGAATGTGGAAGAGAGAACAGAATTTAAGAATATGGTTTTAAAAACTTTATTTTAAATTTATATTCAGATCTGTAGATTGATAAGCTAAGACTTAGTCTCTATATTATATGGGATAAAGATTAAAACAGCATAAGCTTAATTATATTTTATACTAAACAGGGAATTTTGTTTCACACATCACTCACGTCTAGATATAGTAGTTACATAAAGACATTAATAGAATTCCACATAGAAACACATACTCATACAGTCACACACACACACACACATTCACACCTACAGACAAAGAGTAAACAAAAGTGGCTACACCACAACAGTACATACAGAGCATATCATGGAGGAATTTCATCCGCCACTGCATCACAATGTAAGTGTAAATGATACATACATATAATGAAAATCAAACCCCTGAAGTTTTATTTTGCCCATCTCAGTCTGCCTAAAAGAAAAGCGTATGTGTTGTTAAGATTTTAGTAGTAAAAAGACAGACGTTCTCTAAACGAGTATTTTTGAATATTATTTCCAGATATTAATAGGTGTCCCATGAGGAGAAGGACTCCATAGCTGCATATGTTCATTGAAATAATGTTTTAAATAATGTTAGTTGTTTTTTTTGGGGGGGGGAACTTCTTAAAATTTTTATAAAAATCTGTTGATTATGATCTCTAAATGTGAATGCACTCTTCAGTATTTGCCAGAGAGATTTGTTCATAGATCCTTATCTTTCATAGCAGCATTGAAGAATCCTGTAAAACAAGATGGTGAACACTGACAAGAGGAAGATGCTTCCGTTCAAAAGATTGATGCTCAGACACTTAATCCTTTTAAAATGAATGCTAGCTACAGTTTTCATGCACTGACTAGGCTAAGCACTATACAACAGCCTGCTTTATTCTTGGGACAACCCTGTGGAACGCATATGACTATCTGCATTTAGTGGTGAAACAAACTAAGATCCAGGGAAGCTAAATATTTTTTCCAAGTTCATGCAACTAACAGGAGAGGAAGCTAAGATCTGAAACAGCTTTGTTTTTCTTGTAGGCTGTGTTCTACCAGGGATGATAAGCAGCTCACTGACGGATTTTTCAGATCTAAGATTTAATCAGTGTCCAGGCATGCAATGTGAAAGCAAGAATACATTTTTTTAGAAAGCAGAGTAAATACCTTCCTTCATGTCATAATCTCAGAGGTGCCAGGAAGTTTCCCCTCCACTAAACACTTTCTCGAAGCATCTACATAATGCAAAAATTCTGAATAAAATGATTCACTAATATTTATTTTCTGCTTTGAAAAATGTAAATACTCTTGCATGTACTTTAAAGGTATCTTAATACTAAAGATATTCCCAGATCTGATTGAGCAAAACCGTTAATTAGACAGAACTTAGAAACAAAACCTAAAACGAACAAACAAACCAAAAACCTTACAGACCTTTTAAAACAGTATCTAATGCTGGAGTTCAAGAAACTTTATTAATTTCAGTTCCCCAGGTAATTTTAGTAATCACTAGCTCAATATTTATCAATATCTTCCCTTCTAAGTATATATAAATTAGAGAGAGATTAAACATAGAAGAGCATAGAAAAAACAATACATTTGGTGTCACAGGATTTGACCTGAAATCTCAGACTCGCTGCTTAAATCTGTAAGACGCTGGCTGAAGTCAGTTATCTCCAGTGGTTTCCATGTCCTCATCTGATGGCTCAGAGGTTAAAGCATCTGCCCCCAATGTGGGGAAACTGGGGTTCGATCCCTGGGTCGGGAAGATCCCCTGGAGAAGGAAATGGCAACCCACTCTAGTGGACAGAGGAGCTTGGTAGGCTACAGTCCATGGGGTCACAAAGAGTTGGACACGACTGAGTGACTTCACTTTCACTTTTCACGATAACTTTCCTCAAAATATTATTATTATTATTAATAAAAGATATACTGGATGCAAAGAGCTATTTGCATGCTGTATACATTTTTTATCTTCTTTCTTGAGAGTGCAAGAAAGTTCACTCATGATGGTACATAGAAATGGTTAGATACTCATGATTTCCCTTTGGAGCAAGACAGATGGATACAAAGGGGAAAGAGGCAAAGCTATGAAGAATGTACATGCTTAGTTGTGTCCAACTCTTTATGACTCTGGAAAGCAGCTTGCCAGGCTTCTCTCTCCATGGGATTGTTCCAGGCAAGAATACAGAAGTGGGTTGCATGCCCTCCTCCAGGGCATCTTCCCAACCCAAGAATCAAACCCATATCTGCTGTGTCTCCGGGTGGATTCTTTACCCATGAAGCCATCAGGGAAGCCCATGGCTTTCTGGAATTTCACGTTTGCTCTTTTCACATTTGTAATTCTTCCCTTGATCTCTTTTCATCAGAACAAGGGTAGAAGAACACTTTTAGTTCTAGGAGTTTGTTTTTTTTTTTTAATTTTTTCATAACAGAATCTGGATGAGACTCAGCATGTTTGAGCATTTCCTATTGGCAGCCAGTGATCCTTAATATAAGGTCCAGTCTGCACAACAAACAAGATTATATACCCAGTCTTGGTATATAGACTGAAAAATATACCCAGTCTTGATTATATGTGCTCCTTGGGTATCTGACCTCCAGATTGTGCATCCGATAAAGAAAGAGATTCATATGAACTATTTCAGGAGTTTAGGGAGTGATTAAACCAGAGAATTTCTTAAAGCATTTTTTTTGAATTCTAAAAGCTTCTCAAAAGTGAATAATTCAAAATAATATTTGAATATATAGGGAGATTTTGTGTTTTTAATTAAGTGACCAACTTATTCCTTGAATGGGTATAATGTAATATAGAAACTTATATATATGTTTTTTTCTCTGTTTGTTTGTTATGGTTGATTTCCTGGTCCCTCTTACTTGACTCAGCTTTTAAAATCCAAATAATTTATGTAACATTAGGGGTTAGCTTATGAAGATTCATGTTCATTGGGCTATTTTAGAAGATACTTGTCTACTTGTGTATGAAACATTTGCCAGTTTCCAAATGCAGTATCTGTATTTTTCATGTAATGGTGTAAGAAATCACAAAAATGATATTAAAGGAAAACAATGTATCATTACATAAAATGGAAGGATCTAAATCAAAGTAAGATTTTAAAATAAAAGTAATTTCTTTATGCTTTCCAATAGCAGAAACAGTTTTAAATTTTATTTATACAAACTTATTTATATAACAGCTTTGTTATTATAAAAATAGCCAAAGAGAATATTTTTCAGAACTTTTGAAATTTATCTTTTTAATGAATTTCTACTATTGATTATTCAATATATGCATGTATTAAAAGAAAAATAAACAATCACATTTTACTGAACAATATATATAATTACTGTTAAAAAAAAAAAAACCTGGGCAACAATATTTTTAGAATATACTACAACAACTCAAAAGGAAAATTATCATACTGATTCTATTTCACTCATTATCCAATCCTTCCCTCTTAGCAGAAAACACCACCCAGATGTAAGTTGTTCTATATGAGATTGCCAATATTTAACCCTTTGGGGGCTCCCCTAGTGGCTTGGGTAGTAAACAGTCTGCTCCAATGCAGGAGACCTGGATTTGATCCCTGGGTTGGGAAGATCCCCTGGAGAAGGTAATGGCTACCCACTCCAGTATTCTTGCCTGGAGAATTCCAAGGACAGAGGAGTCTGGTGAACTACAGTCCATGGGGCTTCAATTCGAAGATTCTGACATGACTGAGCAACCAACTTTCACTTTCAACCATTTTTTATCTGCAAAAATTACAGTTTCTTGTGGCTCCATTGAACATTAAGTCAAATATATAACAGAAGATAGCCCAGTTTTTATTATCTAGTCGAACAAAAAGTACATCTCAAAAAAAAAAAAAAACAAAAAAAAACCCAAGGCAAAAGGCACATTCAAATAGATAAGTAAATAACTTCAGCAGCACAAATGATTTTCTCAATTCCACAAAACTATAGCCCATATTTTGTTTTATAAGAGGTTAATGAGAATTAACTTTACTACAACTGTTCATTGTTCAGTCGCTCAGTCATGTCTGACTCTTTTGCAGCGCTATGGACTGTAACCCGCCAGGCTCCTCTGTTCCCTACAATAACTTCCTCTAATTTCCAATTTTTTACAATAGCTTCTTCCAATTGCCTCACTAATTAGGGTGAGCACTATGTTTGTTGATGTGAGGTCTTCAGCACACAGATTTTGTGCATAGTTCTAATACTTACAGTATAGCTCTTACAGAACCCTGATGTTTTTCTTTTCATTGAAGAGTAGATGAGATTAAAAGGACTTGAGTAAACTTCACACAAGCAGCTACTATAATATAGCTCAAAATAATTTTTAGGTCAGTAGCATCAACATGATTCTTTGATTGTGTCAGTCATTATCAAAGTTCTGACATATGACATAGTGAGATAATTCCAGGAGAATATTTTCAAGACCTGAAATTCCAAAACTAAAGCCAGTATTTAGCATTTATGAAAACTAGTACAGTCTCCTAATGGAAGTGAGTTACAGTATAATAAAAGAACACACAGTAAGTTAAATACATTGTTAAAATGTATTGTAAGTATGTGTACTCATTTGTTGAAGCAACACATTCTATCTGTTAAAAATTCAAAAACAGGGGGGAGGAAAGAGGTAGTCACTGAAATTTTAGAGACATTCCCAGACCTCTTCATTCCTCGTTTTTAAAGCTTCTCCTAGCTAATTGAACTGCTTTCCTGTCCTAAAGCAGAATATATGCATCATATACTTCTGAATAAAGACAGATTTCATTCCATAGATTAAGCCCTGCAGCACAGGAATTTTTTAAAAATCATAAGTCCTTTGTATTGTCTCACTTCCCACTTTCTTCTCCCTTTGTTCTCTTCTTCATCCTTTATAAAGTTGATGCTCCCTATGATGAGGATTACTTAGTATTGGTTCCTATTGGCATTTTATTGTGGAGCATAATGGGAATGAAGGAGATCTTAGTGAAGTAAGTGTTGTATTTTTCAATTTATATTTCACACGCTAGTAGAGTAATGCTCAAAATTCTCCGAGCCAGGCTTCAGCAATATGTGAACTGTGAAATTCCAGATGTTCAGGCTGGTTTTCGAAAAGGCAGAGGAACCAGAGATCAAATTGCCAACGTCCGCTGGATCATGGAAAAGGTGAGAGAGTTCCAGAAAAACATCTATTTCTGCTTTATTGACTATGCCAAAGCCTTTGACTGTGTGGATCACAATAAACTGTGGAAAATTCTGAAAGAGATGAGAATACCAGACCACCTGACCTGCCTCTTGAGAAACTTGTATGCAGGTCAGGAAGCAACAGTTAGAACTGGACTGGTTCCAAATAGGAAAAGGAATGCATCAAGGCTGTATATTGTCACCCTGCTTATTTAACTTCTATGCAGAGTACATCATGAGAAACACTGGGCTGGAAGAAGCACAAGATGGAATCAAGATTGTCGGGAGAAATATCAATAACCTCAGATATGCAGATGATACCACCCTTATGGCAGAAAATGAAGAGGAACTAAAAAGCCTCTTGATGAAAGTGAAAGAGGAGAGTGAAAAAGTTGGCTTAAAGCTCAACATTCAGAAAACTAAGATCATGGCATCTGGTCCCATCACTTCATGGCAGATAGATGGGGAAACAGTGGAAACAGTGTCAGACTTTACTTTGGGGGGCTCCAAAATCACTGCAGATGGTGATTGCAGCCATGAAATTAAAAGATGCTTACTCCTTGGAAGGAAAATTATGACCAACCTAGCTAGCATATTAAAAAGCAGAGATATTACTTTATCCACAAAGACCTGTCTAGTTAAGGCTATAGTTTTTCCAGTGGTCATGTATGGATGTGAGGGTTGGACTGTGAAAAAAGCTGAGCACCAAAGAATTGGTGCTTTTGAACTGTGGTGTTGGAGAAAACTCTTGAGAGTCTCTTGGACTGCAAGGATATCCAACAAGTCCATCCTAAAGGAGACCAGTCCTGGGTGTTCATTGGAAGGACTGATGCTGAGGCTCAAACTCCAATACTTTGGCCACCTCATGCAAAGAGTTGACTCATTGGGAAAGACCCTGATGCTGGGAGTGATTGAAAGCAGGAGGAGAAGGGAACAACAGAGGATGAGATGGCTGGATGGCATCACTGACTCAATGGACATGAGTTTTGGTAGACTCTGGGAGTTGGTAATGAACAGGGAGGCCAGGCGTGCTGCGATTCATGGAGTTGCAAAGAGTCAGACATGACTGAGCAACCGAACTGAAGAAACATTATTTTGTAAGTAAACTTCACTGGCAGCATGCCTGAATTTAAAATAGTGACCTGGCTAAGTAGGCTTAAAAAAAATAGTGGTGTCCTCACTTTAAAAACCAGAGAAGGCAATGACACCCCACTCCAGTACTCTAGTTTGTTGTAGGCTGCAGTCCATGGGGTCGCTCGGAGTTGGACATGACTGAGCAACTTCACTTTCACTTTCATTCATTGGAGAAGGACATGGCAACCCACTCCAGTTTAAGAATCCCAGGGACGGGGGAGCCTGGTGGACTGCCATCTATGGGGTCACACAGGGTTGGACACGACTGAAGCAACTTAGCAGCAGCAGCAGCATACTCCCAAAACTGCAGAAAAGAATGCAATTACAGCAAAAATTGACAGCAAAATAATCCTTGTTCTCAAGCACCTGTGTTGAGACCTTACTATGTAGCTGTGTCCCGAAAATCTTCATGTCCAAGGTCTGCCTGGGACAGAAAGAGCACTTTAGAGGGAGTCCACCAAATTATTCAAGAGATGTTGCCTCTTGATTTGCCCTGTGTTCATCTCTGCTTCATACTCTAAGCAGGAATGCTGAGTCAAATGAAACTAAAAAGTGAAACTCTAGACAATATTTTTTCAAGTGATGTTTTCAATTACTAAACATAATTCCTCCTGTTCTAGGAAGATTTCTGATCATCTCCTTACCTGTTAATCAATTGTGTCAAAGATAGTTAAGAAGTGCTTTTCAGAAAGTGTTCCTCTATGCCCTTATGAAGCCTAAATAACATCTGTTTTTTTTTAATCTCAAGATTTAGCAGGCCGTATTCCTATTCTATTTTATTATGAAAAAGAAATTTCCATTGCCATCCTTTATTTCTACATATTTTGATTCTAAATGAAGTATGAGTCCAAACTTTGCAAAAATCAAGAAAGAAATCATGTTGCTTAAGGTCTTAAAAAATGGAGCCCATTCTTGCTTAAAATGCTCTGTGGTGATTATTTGAAACTGTAATGTTTTTATTTAATGTAACTCAGTGTTGCTTTTCTAAATGTAGGAAATTTTTACCCTTATTATTTTTTGGGTTATCTGCATACCAATCACAGAGAAGTTGAAATTTCAAGTCAAAATTGCTCTTTCATGATGATTCCAGTTAAAAAGTCTTGTTAAACTTCTTGCTCATGTCAAAAATCTTGTATCTAAACTTAAATGTAAGTCACATATGCAGCCTTGTGAGATCCAGAGTACTGTTTAAATGTACCATGGGCTTCAGCCAAATGAATAATTGTCCATCAGCTTATGGTTCATTAGGGACCACAAATCAGTTTAGTGGGAGGTGTTTCATAGGAAACTATTCAAACCTAAGTTTTGCTAGATTCCTGATGAATAGAACAGCCTAGGATAAGGAACTTTCATCTGAGAGCTCCAAGGTAGTTAGGCTGGTGATAGCTAAGGCCTCTAAAGCTAATTGGGCAGATAAGAAAAAGGGGTAGCAATCTGGTCTGAGCATAGAAAGGAGACATTCCTCAGTGTTTATTGGCAAGTAGAAAACTTCACTGGAAGGGTGATCTAAAAGCGAAATTCACTAACAAATTAAACTTCAACATGCATTCTCCATGGTTGAAAATATAGCAATAAACCTTGCAATTTTGACTTTTGTTTCTTCTTAAGGGGAAGACTAATTTTGGTGTATGTTGATGTTTAAATGTCTTATTTTTGTTACCATTAATTTACATTATAATTGATGTTTAGTGTTATAATCTTTTAAAATTAATTTTGACTAAAGTAGTATTTACATTATGTTCAATTAGCTTTCTGTTTTAAAGGGGAGAAAGCTATAGTGTATTTCTAAATAGATTATGAATATATCTCTTTTGCCTGCCTTTCCATGATTTTTGCCCATGAATATATGCTGGGAATCATTTTATGATGAGTTTTATCTCTAGTCCCATGGGTAAATGAATACACATTTTAGGTTTCAGAAATTCATGAATTAGGTACCTGTGTTAAGGTTATATGATATTAAGAAAAGCTTGACAGTACTGAATCTTACTAAAACCAACACAAACAAAACAAAAATAATTTCATACAGCATTTTAAGAAAGACTGGAGAGATGCAATAGTCTGCAAAGCTTCTCAATTCCTAGTGACTTTGATACTTGAAAAGAGAAAGGCAATCCATAAACAAATTCAAATGGCTGAGCTTTTAGAATCTTACATACATACTATATTGTTAATTAAAACATACTTTGAGTAGATTAATCAGGTAACTGTAAAACAGACCATGCAGTCTTGCTTTCTGCATGTTAGAGAATGTCATTAACCCAGAGAAATATGATGTCCTATATTCTCTTTGGAAGCATTCTAAAAAGGCACATGTTACCCAGGAACAAAAAAGAGAGCTTGGAGAAATATATTAAAACACAGGTTGCTTAATGAAAGAAGCAAATTATGTTAGAATTTAAAAGGAAAGTGTCCCTAATGGCATGAGAAACAGGACAGAAAATTCCATGTGTAAAGGAGGAGAGGTCTGGAGCCAGCAGTGGCTAACCTGAAGCATCACTTACAGAGTGGGCACAAAGATACTGCAAACATTTCACAATTCGTCTTAGGATAAGTCATAGACAGAAGAGACATGGAAGTCGTAGTATCACTTTGACTTGAAGGAAAGAAGGAAATGTAGCATTCCTTTCTTTTCCTTTCTCTTTTTGACCATTAGGAAATCTTAGGTAGTTGCACGAATTCAGTTCTAAGTGAAATGCACATTACATGCTTGCATAACTTGAAGTTTTTGTTGTTACATAATTTTGGAATTGTTAAATATTTGTGTTTAGTAGATTGATTCAATCCTACATGGTATCTGAATCTAATTTTGTATGCATAAGATTCACATCTGAATTTTAGTTATCTCATTTATGTCATAAAAGCGTAAATGATTTTTAAGCTAACTACACTCCATCTCTTTTAGTTTACACATCAATATGCTCCTATGTAAAAGTATTGCAGTACATTAATACAGCATTTCTGTACTAGATGAAAGCTCAATACATTATTGGAACTTTCTTCTAACAAGTGCAGCCATTCAACATTGAAAAAAAGTACTTCATTGAGTTACATAGCAGAATTTTAAATTATTATTGAGAGTAATTATTCACCTTGCCATCTTTTGCATAAAAATGCGTAGATCTCAGAATTTCTCGAAGAATTCACACATCTAGGAGAAAAAAAGCAAACTACACAGAACAGTTCTTCCACTGTGAAAAATAGCAAAATTCCACACCTATAATAAATTGCAAATTTTCACATATTTGCTCCAGGCAAACATTTGTAATTTTCACAGCAAATAAGGCTTTTGGCTCCAATACACAATTTTTTTGTCTTCTCCCTCCCCCACCTTGGAAAAAAGTCACTTTCCCTATTTTCATAAAACCAGAAAAACACATGAGGCAAAATTACTGATATTATCATTGTTTATTCTAGGTATTTTAATTTTGATACCTACTCACTTAGGCAAAAATATTAATTCAACATGACTGTACTTGATTCAGGAATCCATGAGTTTGCACAGGGACCATGCAAATCAGACTTAACTGTTATTGTGACTGGGGAGACCCATTTCCATTGTGATCAGAGTGTTGATTCTTAAAATGTTTCTTAGTACTTTCAGAAAATAGGATTTTTTCCAGTGATCAAATAAAAAGAGAAGTTGGGTTTCCCCTAGAATAATTACTTTTTTATTTTAGTCCTGTAAGACAGTGATTCTCAAGCAAGGGACAGTGGTGTTTCCCAATCAGCTCTAAAGTGCAAATAACATTTTTTTTTCCTGCTGACACTTATACAGACTTTTGTTTACATTAAAAATAAGCAACATAAAAATTGAGAGACAGTGCAATCTGTCTTAAGACTAGTAGTCTCTAATTTACTTGCTTTCGAATGCATCTTACAGAATGAGAATGAGAGCTATAGCTTTATCACAATAAGTACATTGGAAACTGTGCATAACCCACCCATGGGACAATCTTTCTAGGACATCACCCTCAATCTTTTGCTTGTGACTTAAAAAAAAAAAAGCATGAAAAATGGAGCATCACTTTTGTGTTCTAGTGTGAAAGCATGTCATTTAACCAGTTTGGTTTGGATTTTCAAACTCATAAACTATGTGCTATTCAATCGATTACTTTAGAATCACTTTATTTTATCTACTAATGTAGATGTGTAGGGTTGTGTGTGTGTGTGTGTGTGTGTGTGTGTGTGTATAACTTTCTGTTGCACAGCTGTCCACTTGGCTCCTGGTTCCTATATAGGATCTGTAAATTATTCTGAGGAAAGTTATCTGAACAGATCAGGCCTTGATCCTCTTCAAAACATGGCTTTTGATGGAAGAAAAAAGCCCAGTCTCTTTAGCCTGTTTTTTTAAAGACCAAGAACAATTTGATCTCTGTCTCTACGTTACCAGGTTCCTCTTCCATAGCTTTCTTCCATCTACCATCTACCAATCTCCATGCTGCCATTACCTTAATGTTCTGACAGGTTCAATCTCCCTTGAATGGTTTTGCTGATGGTAGTCTGCTCTGTTCTTTCCATGCAGTTCCCCTGCAAGATTCCTCATCAGTTTCATTTCAGCTAGTAGGCTATTTCTTTAGAAAAACTATTCACAGTCTCTCTATTGGGAACTCTTTCTTGTCTTCTGTACCTCTAGTCTATGATGCCATGTACCCCATTAATTCAAATTATTCATTTGCCAAATCTTCATTGAGTATCTAATATTGCAAACATCTGATAGAGACAAATGCAAAGGTTATTAGACACAGTTTTTGCTTTTTAAAAGTTCACCATGAGAGACATTGTCCCAATCTGATTTTATAGGCAACCAGAAGGAAGATTATCTCTTTGTATTTACTAGTACTTTAAAATGGCAAGCACTTATTTATTTATTTTTTTCCTGATGAATGACTATGCTTCACTATATGAAGAATACACATAAACAATCTGTTTAGTATTTGATTTATGAAAAAACTGAGGGCAAAAAGAACCCAGAAATGGGGACTATTTATATAAATGTAGCTTTAAGAAGTGAAATTATCTGCTCCACAACTGAAAGTACAGTTAATTTCCAGAGGGAAATACCCTATTGGTGCGTTTGGGGAGTTTCTTCCTTATATCAGTGGTGCCTCAGCTTCTTATTGTAAGTTACTTTGCCTTTCAGAACTAAGAACAAAAGATTGAGCCTAGTGATTGTAAGAATTTTTTTCTCTAATCCTATTAATTTAGTGCATATGTTAAGTGTATCATATAAAGTTCAAACATACTTTTTAAATTTTATTTTCCCACTTTTTAAAACTTAGGCTAACTGCAATAAACACAAGTGTGCCAAATCTTCCAAATGCCAATACAGTCCAGTGGAGGACACAAAAATCAAAGTTGATCATTTTTTAAAAATTGCCTTTGCCCAGTTTTGAGATAATTGTATAGCTCTGTCTGTTTCAGTGTGTTTTACACCAGCCTACTCAGAAATCTGCTTACCATCCTAGTACCAGTAGATTAAGCTTTCACTTGCAGAGGACAAAATTTAAGTTCGAAAGTTTTACTTGGTAGCTGCTTCCTTTCCAGCCTTATTTTTGATGAGTTTCTGTTTCTCATTTGTTTCCACATAGTAAAGAACTGCTTCTACATTCATTTCCACTACAAGGATAGCCACAGTTTTATGTCCGTGTACTTACTATATCAGCTGCCTGGAGAACCCTTCCTATCCCCCATGGTAATAAAATTAGTTCTCCATAGCTCTAATTATTACTCAAAATTTCGACACAATTGTTGTTTTCAGGAAGCCTGTCAAATCATAAGATGAGTAAAATGCCTCCCTATATTACCCTAACTGACACACCATGCATGAAACTATATTTTATTTATGTTAACTTTTCCTAACTGTCTGACACACTATGCATGAAACTATATTTTATTTATGTTAACGTTTTGTGCCCCTCTTCTATGAGACTACATGCACCAAGAGGAAACTGCTACTTATATTTCATTTCTAGTGTCTACTACATTGCTTGGCGCTTAAAATGCATTCAATAACCAGATATTGTTGGACTGAGATGGACTCTTTGGTACAAGAGGCAGAAATGGGCAAGAGGCCATCTGGGACCCCAAATCTTATTCAGATTAACTTGTGTACTTTGTCATATCAAATATAAGACTGTCAAACCAAATATAATTGTTGAAATTCTGAAAATTCTGAAAGTAACTGGTAAAGCTACACTTTCATCAACACTTGGACAATGCTTCCTCATTTACCTATTCTGTGCATGATTTTACTTGACCCTCATGGTGAGGATGTGAGATGGGTATTATTATCTCCAGATTAGAGAAGAGAAAATTCAGATTTAGAGAACTTGTGTGACTTCCTTAAGATTCCACTGCTAGCCTGCAGCCCGATACTTGACACCAGAGCGTCAGACTCCAAAATCTTTTCTCTAATAATTAACATTAAGGTTATTAAAATAATGAAAGAAAAAATAAAAGAAAACTATGTATTTATTGAACCCTGCTAGCACAGCAGTGACAATCCACTGGTAAACGAAATGTTTGGGGGTAGGGGAGAAGAGAGAGTTACAGTTTGTTTGGCCCCTGTACAGTAGATGAAAGCCTTAATTTTTGTAATTAACATACCAATTAGGTTATTTTATAATAAGAAATATATGTTTAATGAAAGATACTTAATGAGTATTCACTAATTTTATGTCCATCCTTTAATCGATGGAACATATGTAGATACAAAATATGGAAAATTTCATAAACATCTTCAACATTATTATCAAATTGCTTCTTTTATATATTTTTATGCTTTATAGTTTTAGTGAAAAGTATATAACTTAAAGCTCAAAACTATAATGTTTTCATTTTTATATGCTGTTCTCATATCTTTCTATGAAGTGGGCTTTCAGCTACAGTGTCCAGAAACTGTTATAATGCAACATGCATGCGTGCCTGTGTGCTTAGGAGACTCTGATGCTGGGAAAGATTGGAGTCAGGAGTAGAAGGGGACGTCAGAAGATGAGATGTTTGGATGGCATCACTGACTCTATGGACATGAATTTTAGTAAGCTCTAGGAGTTGGTGATGGACAAGGAAGCCTGGTGTGCTGCAGTCCATGGGGTTGCAAATAGTTGGACACGACTGAGTGACTGAACTGAACAATGTTAATGTATGTGAAAAAGATATTTAAGTTTTACTTAAGAAATAACCTATGTGTTAGGGGGAGTTCAAACGCCAACATACAACTTTGGTGACATTCTTACTTGTATCTCTCCAGATGGTAATTGAAAAATCAATGTAGCATTCTCTTTTAATTATCTTTCTCCAGACAGTGATTATAGTACTACTTCATCACCTCATGGGGAAGTGTTTACTGAGCATTTCCTATGGGCAGAGAACTCAGGTAGGTGTTGATGACCATATAAAACAAGTATTCTGGCTCAAGTATTTCAGGATCACTTTTTTATTTTCTTTCCCAAATAAGCTACTACATACTTGCCTTATGCATTCCAGATAATTGGAATTTAAAATGTTTTTTTATCATTCTGTATGTCTCATTTTGCTAACAATTTTTTGTAATTATTTCTAAAACCTTGATTAAGCCACTCTATGTTAGTGTGTAGAGTAACAAACACCTTTATGATCTGCTACTGTGTAAATTTTACAGTGATCCAGTTCTCCTGAGATGGATTGAGGCTGTATTCGTCACATGGTAGTAAACAGGCAAGTACCCCAAACCCTTTGATGACAATACTAGTGTCACCTAATGCCAGTTAAAGCCTGTGGAATAATGCTTCAGAGCTAAGCATTTTAAGCCATTGAAATGAAGAGCTAAGATGCCTTAAGATTTTATGGAGTCACTCTTTAAGTTGTATTTCTTAAATATTATTTTCTCATCAAAGTTTTTGAAAGGATGTGGTTATCAAACAATTTGGAGATCATGCCTCTTAAAATGTCTGTAATTTGAGTTTCCCACACTGTTAAAAAAGGCAAAGATGAATGATTAAAGAGTCAAGTTGGTAACTGAGCGACCATTCTTTTGTACATTCTCGTACAGATTTCTTTTTTGATAAACTCTACCTTTACTCATCTGAGAACTCTATGGGAATGGCTAACAGAATCTAAAGGGGAGATTTTCAATGGTGACAAAAATAGAAAGGATGATAGTTTTGTGCTCTCAGCTTCATGGAATTTGACTTAAATAATAAATGAGGAAATACTGACTTGAGTCGAACATGGCTTCAGTCCAGACTCTTTACTCAATAACTCCATGATTGTAGGAGAAAATATAAAAATTCCCATCACGTGGTTTTCTCACATACAAAATGAAAAGGGGTCATTTTGTATCTAGCTGGTAGAGTTGCTCTGAAATTTAAACAGAAGTTTAAATGCTCAATCTGGGTTTCCCTGATGACTCAGACAGGAAGGAATCCACCTGCAATGCAGGAGGAATGTGTTCAGTCTCTGGGTTGGGAATATCTGCTGGAGAAGGGAACAGCTACCCACTCCAGTATTCTGGCCTGGAGAATTCAGTGGACTGTATAGTCCATGAGGTCGCAAAGAGTGGGACATGACTGAGAGACTTTCACTTCACTTAAGTGTTCAATCTGATGCCTAGCCTATGGTGAACATTCAACAAGTGCTATTTAGCAACTCATCTCTGCCCCATCTTCTTCACCATTGTTACACAAGAGGGAACTGAGGTTAGATTTCTGACCCTCTTGTACCACCAAAATGTCTCCAAGGAGCTAGGCAGCCAGAATCTGAGTGGATAAAATGCTGAGAGAACTCCATTCACAGCCTCTGTGAGGGAAAACGACAGGATGTGGGCTCCATGAACGTTGAATATGGCAAGGTTTCGTCCTTCACTGGCAGCCAGAACAAACAGGAAGTTTCTAACTGAATATCAGAAAAAAAATCGACAAGTTCTATAAAAAGATGCATCATGTCAAAACAAGGGGACATTCCTGAATACTTACAGGAATTGATTAAATGAATTAGATATACTATCAAAACAATATAAAGCCACATAACAGAATAAAAAAAGAAAGCAACATGATATTCAATGTTTTATAATTTATGATCGCCTTACAATTTGAGAGGCTACTTTGTCTATTTATGTGGAGGAAAGAAATGTGAAATAGGAACAACCAGAAATCAGAAAACATTGCATGAGAAAGAAAAATATGATTGCTCAATGAAACTGTGATGGGTTTCAAAAATAAGAAATAATACACAATAGAAAACTGATTTATAGAAGTCAAATGCAAGGAATTCAACCAGGGCTCAGATGAAAACTGTAAAGAAAATTGAGAAGGATAAAATATGAGTAAAAGAAATCAAATATAAAATAGAATACAAGTTTTTGATGTTGTTTAGTCTCATCCAACTCTTTTGTAACCCTACTATAGCCTACCAGGCTCCTCTGTGGGATTTCCCAGACAAGAATACAGGAGTGGGTTGCCATTTCCTTCTCCAGGGGATCTTCTTGGCCCAGGTATCAAACTCTCATCTCCTGCTTGGCAGTCAGAGTTTTTACCACTAAGCCACTGGGGAAGCACTGCAAAAACCTAGATGAGAACACAAATCAGCAGCAATAATCACATAAATTATTTTTTCAGATTAAAATTTTATTGGGGTAGCAAAAAAATCCAGAGTTTCAGATTGATGCATGTCAACAAATGCAAAAACAACAAAATTGAAGAGTGTATCATCTAAATACATTTTGATGAAAATGTTTAATCTTAGTGATTCTTTAAAAAATTGTACTACCAGTTAAAATAACAAATAAACCATAAGGCAATGATTAAGTTAGAGTGAATGAATTAAATATTGTGAATAATAATGTAACAATTATTATCACCTAGATCAAAAACAAATTTTATCATCAAATCTTGAAATTACTTGAGCCAAAGTAAGCAGATAAAAATTATGGTAAATTTCAAGAAAATTTCACTATTCTGTCATTCAAAAATCATATGCTGAATGTAAATGGCAGGCATTCAATACTGAAATGGATTTATTAGAAATTTGCTTTTTTCAGATTTTACGTTATTGCTCAATGCTTCACAATGGAAATGTTATGAAAAGCAAACAAAATGTAAAGAAAATTTCCTAAGAGAATGAAAGGAGAGAGGAGAATGAAGATAATCAAGGTAATTTAAGGGCTTAAGTAATATTTCTACTCAGAAGGAAGATCAAGTCCTCTTTTCATGGAGTTGGATCATAATGAATTTCAAAGGCAACACTTTCTCATCTTCACCCGGCCATCTCTCAAGGGTTATGGGATCTGAGACCAAGGCCTACGTCTCACAAGGATGATGCTATTTAAAACCTCCTCACGTACTCCCTTCCTATTATGTGCCATTGTTTTTTTCACACCACTACAAAGGAGAAGGCAATGGCACCCCACTCCAGAACTCTTGCCTGGAAAATCCCATGGGCAGAGGAGCCTGGAAGGCTGCAGTCCATGGGGTCACGAAGAGTGACTTTACTTTCACTTTTCTCTATCATGCATTGGAGAAGGAAATGGCAACCCACTCCAGTGTTCTTGCCTGAAGAATCCCAAGGATGGGGGTGCCTGGTGGGCTGCCATCTATGGGGTCACACAGGGTCGCACACGACTGAAGCAACTTAGCAGCAACCATGCTGAAAAGGACACGGGGATTCTTCAGTTCTTATTTTTATTCAAACAAGGCTGATGTAGTTTTTGGCTCCATATCCTTGGCCAAGTCATTTTCCTTCTCTGGGTTTCAATCTTCCCCTCTGAACAGCCTTTGTAACTGGTCAAGTTGTGTTAATATTCTTTGTATTTATAATTTTCAGATAGTTTATGGATTATGGCAGTTATTCTCAACCTTGACTAACATTGAAATAATGCAGAAACTTCTTTTTTCAAAGAATAATACCTGTTCCTCATCCTGAAACTCTGAATGGTCTAGGGATACGATCCTGGACATCAGCAGTTTGAAAGCTGATCAGGTAGAGAATCATGAACGACATTAATTTATTGGGCACCCCCAAAAAAATCATGTAAAAACATTGTATAGTGGTAAGAAGTTGGATTACAGTAGCAAGAAGCTATTTGTTTTTGAGGGGCCACAGATGCCAATAAAAACTAAATGCCTGAAAAATTAAGATCTTTTACAAAATAATTAGGTTCCATATAAGAGGCTTTTTGTGTCAAAGAAGGCAGCCTGTCTTGAAGAATTCCTCTGCTGTACTGATTACAGGGTCAAGTATCTGTTCTTACAGCAGAAAAGAGAAGTAACTTTCAAGTGAAGGCTGGGACATTGCTCTTGGGAGAAGAGAGCAGGAAGAAAAGGTGGGACTCAGAAACTAACAAGCATTGAGGAAAACTTTGAAAAATTCTGTCTCAGCAGAACAAGGCTCTTGGCCTAGGATTCTCTTCTATAAAGACTGAGACACTCCCTGATCATTCTACCTAAAATAACATATACTTCACCCCTTCTGTAAACTTCCCTATACTCGTTGCCATTTTATTTTTCTTCCTAAGACCACCTGACTTATTACACTTATACAGCTCTATTCTAGAATAGCTTCTGCAGCCAATTCACATTCACTGACAATGTCAGCAAGATTGATTCATAAGAAATCAACTGTAAATCTACTTCAAGAACTGACCCATTTTTCCATTTAAAGACTACTTCGTGGTCTATAAGGGCTTCCCTTGTTACTCAGATGGTAAAGCGTCTACCTGCAATGCAGAAGGCCCGGGTCTGATCCCTAGGTCGGGAAGATCCCCTGGAGAAGGGAATGGCAATCCACTCCAGTGTTCTTACCTGGAGCATCCCATGGGCAGAGGAGCCTGGGTGGCCAGAGTACATGGGATGCAAAGAGTTGGATATGACTGAGCAACTAATACACACTCATGGTCTTTATGGGCTTCCCGAGAGGCTTAAAGGTAAAGAATCTGCAATGCAGGAGACACAGGAGACATGGGTTCAGTCCCTGGGTTTAGAAGTTTCCCTGGAGGGGGGCATGGAAATCCACTCCAGTATTCTTGCCTGGAGAATCCCAGGGACAGAGGAGCCTGGTGGGCTATAATTCATGGGGTCATAGAGTCAGACATGACTGAAATGACTGAGCACACAGTTATTCAAGAAGGCGTTAATAGGTGATTAGACCAGTGGTAATATCCTCAAAGAACATTCCTTGCTTAACATTTCAGCATCTTTTAATAAACTTTCTGCCGAAAGACTCTCACCCAAACCTCCAGTTGGTTTATTAGCTACATTTATAAGAATCTTCATAACTACATGTATACCTAGTATTCACAAAAATAGTGAAAAATGAACAAACTGGATGGAATTATTTTGTATCAATCAAGTAATTATTGAAAATTATTTGTCAATCACAAAATATACTTTGAGGGAGCCAGGATATCACTGTGGCTCATAATAAACTGTTTCTTTTTATTGGCTACCAGTGTCATTGTTTCAAATGTACTCACAGCAAGTTCTTGATATTCAAATGATATTATCCATTATCATCATACATTAAATTTATCTCTGTTTTTCATGGCATGCTGCAAATGTCAATTCTATCCAAACACCGGAGAATAACATTCAGTAGTAAAACCAGACCTTTGCTTGCTTCTTATGTAAGATATTGAAATGAGAGACCCAAATATGCAATCTGTTAAAAAGAAATATGGAATCACAACATAATCTTTATTTTAGTCTGAAGTCCAAGAAGTTATTGGCAAAAAATTCAAGACAATATAAAATCTAAAAATTATAATTATGCTTTGAATTTGCACAAAAGAAGTATACTCTGAGGAAACGGTTTATGTTAATACAGCAAAGCATAGGGTTAGAAAAAAAATTTCAAAAAACTTCTTCAGTGCATCATCTTTACCATACTTTATATAATATAAATGAAAAAATATGGTGTTTTGATTAAAGAAAATATTACTATAAAATAGATATATATGAATATTCAGAATTTAGGAAAAATTTCCTGACTATAGAGCTGTTTTCAAAAGGTCTGTCCTGATTTATGCACCCTCTATGACACTTCTCTAAAATAATAATAATATACTTAATATTAGAGTCAAATTTATGGTTATTTGAAACCATGTTTACAACTTATTTGAAGGGCCATCCAAGATGGATGGGCCATCCAAGATGGATGGGTCATGGTGGAGAGTTCTAACAAAATGTGGTCCACTGGGGAAGGGAATGGCAAACCACTTCAGTATTCTTGCCTTGAGAACCACATGAATAGTATGGAAAGGCCAAAAGATAGGACACTGAAAGATGAACTCCCCAGGTCGGTAGGTGCCCAATATGTTACTGGAGAACAGAAGAGAAATAACTCCAGAAAGAATAAAGAGACAGAGTCAAAGCAAAAACACCAGTTGTGGAAGTGCCTGGTGATGGAAGTAAAGTCTGATGCTGTAAATACAGTATTGCATAGGAACCTGAAATGTTAGGACCATGTATCAAGGTAAATTAGAAGTGGTCAAACAGGAGATGGCAAGAGTGTCATTTTAGGAATCAGCGAACTAAAATGGACTGGAATGGGTGAATTTAACTCAGGTGACCATTATATCTATGACTGTGGGCAAGAATCCCTTAGAAGAAATGGAATAGCCCTCACAGTTAACAAAAGAATCCAAAATGCAGTACTTGGATGCAATCTCAAAAACAACAGAATGATCTCTATTCATTTCCAAGGCAAAACATTCGGTATCACAGTACTACAAATCTATGCCCCAATGAGTAATGATGAAGAAGCTGATGTTGAATGGTTCTATGAAGACATACAAGACTTTATAGAACTACTGATACTGCTAAGTCACTTCAGTCATGTCCGATTCACCCCCCCCACCCCTCCCCCCCCCCCCCCCCCCCGGCCAAAATGTACTTTTCACTATAGGGGACTGGAATGCAAAAGTAGGAAATCAAGAAATACCTGGAGTAATAGCTACCTTGGTCCTGGGGCACAGAATGAAGCAGGACATATACTAACAGAGTTTTGCAAAGAAAACACACTGGTCATAGCAAACACCATCTTCCAACAGTAAAAGAGATGACTCTACACAAGGATGTCATCAGATGGTCAATATACCAAAATCAGATTTATTATATTTTTTGCAGCCAACAGCCCAACTCTCACAGCCATACATGACCACTGGAAAAACCATAGCCTTGACTACACGGACCTTTGTTGGCAAAGTAATGTCTCTGCTTTTCAATATGCCATCTAGGTTGGTCATAACTTTCCTTCCAAGGAGTAAGCGTCTTTTAATTTCATGGCTGCAATCACCATCTGCAGTGATTTTAGGTATGACCTAAATCCAATCCCTTATGATTATAGAGTGGAAGTGACAAATAGATTCAAGGGATTAGATCTGATAGACAGCATGCCTGAAAAACTATGGATGGAGATGTGTGACATTGTAGAGGAGGCAGTGATCAAGATCATCTCCAAGAAAAAGAAATGTGAAAAGGCAAAACGGCTATCTGCGGAGGCCTAACAAATAGCTGAGAAAAGAAGAGAGGATAAAGGCAATGGAGAAAAGGAAAAATATACCATCTGAATGCAGAGTTCCAAAGAATAGCAAGGAGAGATAAGAAAGCCTTCCTCAGTGATCCATGCGAAGAAATAGAGGAAAACAATAGAATAGGAAAGACTAGAGATCTCTTCAAGAAAATTAGAGATACCAAGGGAACATTCCATACAAATATGAGCACAATAAAAGAAATGGTATGGACCTAACAGAAGCAGAAGATATTTAGAAGAGGAGAAGGCAATGGCACCCCACTCCAGTACTTTTGCCTGGAAAATCCCATGGATGGAGGAGCCTGGTGGGCTGCAGTCCATGCGGTCGCTAAGAGTCAGACACAACTGAGTGACTTCACTTTCACTTTTCACTTTCATGGATTGGAGGAGGAAATGGCAACCCACTCCAGTGTTCTTGCCTAGAGAATCCCAGAGACGGGGGAGCCTGGTGGGCTGCCATCTATTGGGTGGCACAGAGTAGGACACGACTGAAGAGACTTAGCAGCAGCAGCAGCAGCAGCAGCAGCAGCAGCAGCAGCAGCAAGGGTACACCAAAGAGCTATACCAAAAAGATCTTTATGAACCAGATAATCCTGATGGTGTGACCACTGACTTAGAGCCAGACATTCTGGAATGCAAAGTCAAGTGGGCCTTAGGAAGCATCAATATGAACAAAGGTAGTGGAGGTCATAGAATGCCAGAGGAGCTATTTCAAATCCTAAAAGATGATGCTGTGAAAGTGCTGCACTCAATATGCCAGCAAATTTGGAAGACTCAGCAGTGCCCACAGCACTGGAAAGGTCAGTTTTCATTTCAATCTCAAAGAAGACCAATGCCAAAGAATGTCCAAACTACCTCACAACTGCACACATTTTCCAAGCCAGGCTTCTATAGTATGTGAAACATGAACTCCCAGATGTTCAAGCTGGATTTAGAAAAGGCAGAGGAAACAGAGATCAAATTTTCAACATCTGTTGGATCATTGAAAAAGCAAGAGAGTTCCAGAAATCATCTACTTCTGCTTTATTGACTGCACCAAAGCTTTTGACTGTGTGGATCACAACAAACTGTGGAAAATTCTACAGATGATGGGGTTCTCATACCACCTTACCTGCTACCTGAGAAATCTGCTTGCAGGTCAAAAATCAACAGTTAGAACTGGACATGGAACAACAGACTGGTCCCAGATTGGGAAAGGAGAACGTCAAGGCTGTATATTGTCACCCTGCTTATTTAAGTTATATGCTGAGTACATCATGCAAATGCAAGGTTGGATGAAGCAAAAGCTGGAATCAAGATTGCTGGGAGAAATATCAATAACCTCAGATATGCAGATTTCACCACCCTTATGGCAGAAAGTAAAGAAGAACTAAAGAACCTCTTGATGAAAGTAAAAGAGGAGAGTGAAAAAGTTGGCTTAAAAGTCAACACTCAGAAAACTAAGATCATGGTATCTGGTCCAATCACTTCATGGCAAATAGATGGGGAAGCAATGAAAATAGTGACTGACTATATTTTCTTGGGCTCCAAAATCACTGCAGATGGTGACTGCAGCCATGAAATTAAAAGACACTTAATCCTTGGAAGGAAAGCTATGACCAACCTAGACAGCATATTAAAAAGCAGATAAATTACTTTGCCAACAAAGGGCCGACTAGTCAAAGGTATGGTTTTTCCAGTAGTCAAGTACAGATGTGAGATTTGTACTATAAAGAAAGCCATGCGCCCAAGAATAGGTTCTCTTGAACTGTGGTGTTGGAGAAGACTCTTGAACTGTGGTGTTGGAGAAGACTCTTGAGAATCCCTTGGACTGCAAGGAGATCCAACTAGTCCATCATAAAGGAAATTAGTCCAGAATATTCATTGGAAGACTGATGCTGAAGCTGAAACTCCAATACTCTGGCCATCTGATGCGAAGAACAGAATTATTTTAAAAGACCCTGATGCTATGAAAGTGTGAAGTTGGGAGGAGAAGGGGACAATAGAGGATGAGATGGTTGGATGGCATCACTGACACTATGGACATGAGTTTGAGTAAGGTCCGGAAATTAATTGGTGATGGACAAGGTAGCCTGGCGTGCTACAGTCCATGGGGTCCCAAAGAATGGGACACGACTGAGTGACTGAACTTAGCTCATGACTTATTTCATCTTCCTCCCATCTAGAAGGATCCTATCTCCTTCCCTTTAATTAGTTATTTGCTTGCAGCAAATAAAACACATCAGGTGTGATTCTGTGTGATCCAACTCCAAGTCCTAAAAGACCATGCAACTTCCTCAATCTTGAGATATTTGATCTGGAGAAAACCAACCTCTATATAAGAAATCTGATTACATTAACACTGCCATGCTTAAAAGGTCATTTGTGAGTGTTACAGGTACCAGCTCAGCTTAACTTGCAACCAACAGCCAGCATCAGTTGCCACTCACGTGAGTGAGCAATCTTGGATGTTCAATTCAGTGGAAGCTTCAGATGACTGCCCTCTCAGCAGACTCTAACTACAACTGTATAAGTGAACCAAGCAAGAATTGTCCAATTACTACCTCTCAAATTTTTGAACCTTATGTGCAAAGTGATGACCCAAAATAAGTTATTGTTTTAAACACTTAAGTTCCGAGATGATTCATTTCACTGGTATATTAACTAGTACAAATTAAAGAGTCATACTTCCATAATCTTTCTGATAAAAGATTATGTGATGAACTATTGATTTCTCAAATTCTCTGTGTATCCCAAAGAGCAAAGCAATCTCAGAGAAATATTTGGGGCTGACATGTTTTCAAGTTTCAAGTTTCTTGTAACTGACTGAAAGTTATTTCTGATAACCCCTTTGATATTTCATTTTATATGTTGGACATCTGTCAGCAGTACTTCCCCCCACTTTCTTTCCAGCAATCTTTGCCATTTGTAGTACCCTAGGGAAAATGTCCCTCAGATTTTATTCGTCTAAAATTGGTTAACTTTTACGTAACTAATAAAATTATCCAATGAGTTTGTCTATCAACCCATTATTTATCTTAAATAATGATGTTATTCAATTTGGCCAATGTGTTTTCTACTTGGCTTTAGCCAAATAATCTTATACAAGTGGAAAATATTTTGTCTATAGTTAACTGTATAATTATTATTACATAGTCACAACTGTTCCTGGGTTGGGAAGATCTCCTAGAGAAAGGATAGACTATCCATTCTAGTATTCATGGGTTTCCGTGGTGGCTCAGATGGTAAAGAATCCACCTGCAATGTAGGGGACCTGGGTTCAATCCTTGGGTTGAGAAGATCCCCTGGAGGCGAGCATGGCAACCCATTCCAGTATTCTTGCCTGGAGAATCTCCATGGACAGAGGAGCCTGGCAGGCTAAAGTCCATGGGGTCACAAAGAGTCAGACGTGACTGAGCAACTAACCACACATACCCAGTCACAAATATAGTTACTCAGGGTTCAGATAACATTTTGGTAATGATATCACCAATTCTTTTCATTACATATTCAGAACAAATTATGCCAGCTACATGTAAACATGTGAGGAATATGTGAGGAACAAAAGGCCATTAAATTGAGTCCAAACACTAAAAATTTCATACTATCTACGTTTTTTTCTTTTTATAAGCGGGAAACATATAGCACTAAGACATACTAAATATAATTAACTAGGATATGAATTAAATCAGTATGGCACATTCCTGTTAGAGGTTTAGTAGAGTCTTAAGAATTGGGCTCTGGAGTCAGCTGTCTGGTTTTAAATCCATCTTCAGTCACTGTGGTAGAGTAAAAATCATTCACCAAAAATATCTATTTCCTATTTTCCTGAACATATTTCTCAACAGCCCTTGATGTTAGGATGACCCTGTGCCTTAACCTGGTCATTTGAAAAGAGTTTTTGACAATTAAATGTGAAAGGAAGTGATGTATAACATCTGGGTCTGTCCCATGGAGCCTTTTCCTTTTTTTTTGTCTGGATGTCATCTTTTCAGATGATCTTGAAAAATATATATTTATGTTTGGCAGAATTGTATCAGTCTGGTTCATTGAATGATTGTGTGGAAAAGAGTTTCCTTATCCCCAACTCACCAGTGATGGAGACTGCAGTGGGGTATTACACACACACATATATATGTATATATATATATATATACACACATATGTGTGTGTGCATGTGTGTATATATATTGGGTTTATATATTACTGTAGACATAGAACCCTATGATGCCAGTTAGTATGCCTCTTAGTACACCCCCTTAGTAGCTATGTGGCCTTGAGAAAAATTAAACTTTCAGTGCCTCATCATCCTTATGTGGAAAATGGTCATAATGACACCTCCTTATGGGGTGATTGAAAGTATTAAACTGAGTAATATTTGTAGAGTACTCAGAACAAAAAACATGATTCATAGCAAATACTTTGAAGTCATAACCATTATCATCATCATTATAAGGATTCAACATGGAGAATGTCTAATTGACGGCCAGTCTTACATTGCAGAAATAAATATTGAGGATTACTTTTAATGTTTGACCTGTTAAATTTTAAAAAGCGCTAGTACTTTTTTCATTTATTCATACATTAAAATATTAAGTACCTGCTCTTTAAGAAGCATAGCTAAGAATTGCATGTATAACATTAAATATGACAGATACCCTTCCAGACCTCACAAACAAATTTTTTAATGGAGAAAACAAATAATGACTTCACAATCACAGAATAAGTCTCATATTTAAGGTATAGAAGGATGAAGTGGAAGGAAGGAAGTAGCCCACCTATCTATACCTAGAGGAATCAGTGACTCTAAGACAAGACCTTAATGTTAAGTAGGAATTACCTAGGGTTTATCTAGTTGAATAAGTGTATTTGAGGGGTGGATATAAATGAGAAGAGAATTCTTACAAAAGGAAAAGCACATGCCAAGGACTGGGTTGTAAGAAGAAACATGGTAGAATCTTAACAGTTAACTGAAGCCAGATGAGCAGAAAAGACGATGTGACCAGAGAGGGGCAGGGACAGAGCAAGAGGAAGCTTCAAGGTTGTGCTAAGGTCTTTGGGTTTATCCTAAAGGCTATGGATGTCATGTAGGGAAATGACATAGAAAGATTCAGTCCAGTTCAGTTCATTTCAGTCGCTCAGTTGTGTCTGACTCTTTGCAACCCCAAGAATTGCAGCACACTAGGCCTCCCTGTCCATCACCAACTCCTGGAGTTCACTCAAACTCATGTCCATCAAGTCAGTGATGCCATCCTGCCATCTCATCCTCTGTCGTCCCCTTCTCCTCCTGCCCCCAATCCCTCCCAGCATCAGAGTCTTTTCCAATGAGTCAACTCTTTGCATGAGGTGGCCAAAGTACTAGGGTTTTAGAAATGTAACTCTGTCTGCAGGGTGAGAATGAATTAGAAAAATAAGTCTGTTCACCCTGAGTATTGGGAGCACTATTGGGAAATTGTTGGTTGTGGATAATGGTAGCCTGGAGTAGGATAATAGAAGAAATTTATTTAGGACAGTGAATGGATTAAGGACCTATTGCTATTGTTCAGTCACTCAGTCATGTCTGACTCTTTGTGACCCAATGCACTGCAGCATGCCAGGCTTTCCTGTCCTTCACCACCACCCAGGCTTGCTAAAACTCATGTCCATTGAGTTGGTGATGCCATCCACCCATCTTGTCCTCTGTCATCCCGTTCTCCTCCTGCCTTCAGTCTTTCCCAGCATCAGGGTCTTTTCTAATGAGTTGGCTCTTCTCATTAGGTGGCCAAAGTATTGGACCTTCAGCTTCAACCTCAGTCCTTCCAGTGAATATTCAGGATTAATTTCCTTTAGGACTGACTGATTTGATCTCCTTATGGTCCAAGGGGCTCTCAAGAGTCTACTCCAACACCATAATTCAAAAGCATCAAATCTTTGGTGCTCTGCCTTCTTTGTGGTGCCACTCAGATCCATACATGACTGCTGGACAAACCATAGCATTGACTAGTAGGCAAAGTAATGTCTCTGCTTTTTAATATGCTGTCGATGTTGTAGCTTTTCTTCCAAGGAACAAGTGTCATTTAATTTCATGGCTACAGTCACCACCTGCAGTGGTTTTGGAGCCCAAGAAAATAGAGTCTGTCACTGTTTCCATTACTCCCCATTTATTTACCATGAAGTGATGGGACCAGATCCCATAATCCTAGTTTTCCGAATGTTGAGTGACCTACAAAGGTAGTAAATCTCTAGGACTGGGAGAATGTTATTTGTTAAGGTAGTAAGGAAAAGTCACAAATAATATTGTGGTTTATAATTAGGTTACTGAGTGGATGACAGCATATAAAAGGACTCCTGAAGAAAATCTGGTCAATTTTTGGCTTTGCAGCATGTAATGGATTTCAAAATGGAGATAATGAGTAGGCATTTGGGTATTAATGTTGAGAAGTCAAGTGTGCATGAATTGGCCATGTATTTGCCTAAAAGTGTGCCTTAAAGGGCAAAAATGAGTCTCTTCTTGGTCTACTCAATAGTCCTGAGTTGACCTGAAAAAAAGTTAAAATCAAGAAACGTGACTAAGATAATGTTTATCTGTTTATCTAGGTGACAAGGCCATATGAAGCAATGGGGAATTGAATGAATATTTATTGGAATGATTTAATAAAGGAGAAGATTCCTGCATTCTAAAATGTATTTTAGTGATAATTCCATATTGGAAATTCTCTCCTTTACTCTCATCATCACTACATAGAAATGGGAAGCTCTAAAAGGAATCCTTAATTAAAAAAAAACGTGCTTTAAAAGAAAGAAAATCAATGTAATTGATCTGAAGATAGTCAGAAAAGAGATCCTGGTCTCCTTGAAAAGACTTTATCATGATTTTACTGAATGATTTCTTCAAATGTTTTCTTATTTATAAAATATTTATGATCAATTAATTTTTTCTGATTATAAAAGAAATGCTTTGTTCTTTATAAAATATTCAAAAGTTAATGAAAAAAATGTCTCAAATATTTAAGTATAGGCATTGTTAATATTTTTGTGTATTTCCTTCTAATACTTTTAATATGGATACAATTTTTTTCTATAAAATTAGCTATTTAATTGCTCTTTAAATTGCTGTTTTAAAAATATATACCCCACACTGCTATGTTTAAAATGGCTAACCAACAGGACCTACTGTATAGCACATGGAACTCTGCTCAATGTTATGTGGCAGCCTGGATGGGAGGAGAGTGTGGGGGAGAATGGATACATGTATATGTGTGGCTGGGTCCCTTCACTGTTCACCTGAAACTATCACAACATACAAAATAAAAAGTTCAAAAAAAGGTGTATACCCAAGTCCCTAAATATTATTTGAAAATTCAAAACACTAGGTCTGACAATGTTTTAAATGTTTATCCATCCCCATGTTGTTGAATATAATATGGGTTCTAATTTTTCTTCATTAAACATAACTTAGATGATCTTCATGCATAAGAATCAAGTGGTCTTAGAAGAAGAATTACTTGAGTAAAAGTATACTTAAGGGATGTTTAAGGTCACTTGGTTATCTATCAGGTTTACCACTGGAAAATCACATTCTGGAACTTAAGTTAAACATTTCTACTACCTTCCTCTTCTGTAGCATTGTTTTCTGTTTATGAGGTGTGCCTTATAAATAATGGTTGCTTAAGAAATATTGTGGATGTACATAGCCTGCTTTTCTAAACTCAACTAATGGTTCAGGATGGCCTCTGCAGCTCCAACAAACATGTCTGCAAGAAAGAAATTAAGGAAGAGCAAAAGAATGCCTCCTCTTTTGGAGACATTTGCAGATGGTTGCACAGATTAACTCCACTAACAACCCATTGGGAACTGCTGTTAATTCTGGATGCCCATGTTTCCAGCTAAAAATCTTAATTATCAGTTCAGTTCAGTTCGTTCGCTCAGTTGTGTCCAACTCTTTGCGACCCCAAGAATCGCAGCACGCCAGGCCTCCCTGTCCATCACCAACTCCCGGAGTTCACTCAGACTCACGTCCATCGAGTCCGTGATGCCATCCACCCATCTCATCCTCGGTTGTCCCCTTCTCCTCCTGCCCCTAATCCCTCCCAGCATTAGAGTCTTTTCCAATGAGTCAACTCTTCGCATGAGGTGGCCAAAGTATTGGAGCTTCAGCTTTAGCATCATTCCTTCCAAAGAAATCCCAGGGCTGATCTCCTTCAGAATGGACTGGTTGGATCTCCTTGCAGTCCAAGGGACTCTCAAGACTCTTCTCCAACACCACAGTTCAAAAGCATCAATTCTTCGGTGCTCAGCCTTCTTCACAGTCCAACTCTCACATCCATACATGACCACAGGAAAAACCATAGCCTTGACTAGACAGACCTTAGTCGGCAAAGTAATGTCTCTGCTTTTGAATATACTATCTAGCTTGGTCATAACTTTTCTTCTAAGGAATATGCGTCTTTTAATTTCATGGCTATAGTCACCATCTGCAGTGATTTTGGAGCCCCCCAAAATAAAGTCTGACACTGTTTCTACTGTTTCCCCATCTATTTCCCATGAAGTGATGGGATCAGATGCCATGATCTTCGTTTTCTGAATGTTGAGCTTTAAGCCAACTTTTTCACTCTCCTCTTTCACTTTCATCAAGAGGCTTTTTAGCTCCTCTTCACTTTCTGCCATAAGGGTGGTGTCATCTGCATATCTGAGGTTATTGGTATTTCTCCCGGCAATCTTGATTCCAGCAATCTTGATTCCATCTTAATTATGGATGCCCATGTTTCCAGCTAAAAATCTGTTACTATAGAAGGAAGATGAGAAAGGAATTTGAAGACCTAGAAGATTCTGCTACACATGATAGTACAAATCAATGGAAGAAAGATTTATTTTTTATTATAAGTGTCAGGATATCTTCTTCACACTGTACATAAAGGAAGATTTTAGATGAATTAAAAAAATTGAAGGTGAAAAATAAAATTTTGAGTACTTGAAGAAAATGTAGGAGGTTTTCTTTATGATTGCAATAGAAAGATTATTTTTTAGCAGGAGACACAAAAAGCACAACCCACTAAGCACAAGTCTGATAGATTTCCTATATTGTAGTTAAAAACTAAAGTACCACAAAAGACAGAAAACAAAAAAGAGAGACTAAGAAAGACATATGTAATTTATATATTAAGATGACATTTTAGCATCCACATCATGTAGGGTACTCATAAATCTGTAAGAAAAAAGCAACTTAATACAAATTGGACAAAGGGCTTCATGAGGCTGTTTCCAGAAGATGAAAGCAAAATGCTAAGATACACCTAAATGTGCCAAACACCCTACTACAAAGAAAAATGTTTAAAGGGAATTTCCCTTTATTTTCCCAAGAAATATCATGGAGACTTTATCTGGTCAAATGATACATTTTCCCTAAAGTTTGCTTTGAGTACAAATCTAAACCATGTTTGCCATTTTCTAAAATGGTACTATTTGTTCCCACCCAATGCTAAGATCTATGTGGAGACCTTGAAGCCACTGCATTCTCCACAGCTTTAATATACTTTATTCTGTGTGACACTGAAAGGCAGTGTCAATTATGATGAATTGTGAAGCTCACAACTAATGATACATTTAAAGCCAATTCATTTGTCTCTTTGATCATGTAAATGCATTGGCGTTCATCAAGCTTGCTGTGATAAGACATTATGGCTACTTTGGAATCATTTCATTGAACACTTACATATCAGTGCAGTTGCCATTAATGTTTACAGGTACATGTGCTACACATCCTCATGATATTTTGCAGAGGTTAATGCTTGTGCACAGTAGATATATTTATTACGCAGGCAATAACAGACCCATGGGAGCCATTATGGCTCTTAAGAGATTAGTGTCTATGATCACTCCCATTTTATCCTATCTCCTTTCTCTATTTAGCTAGTGTGCTCCTTTCTTTATTTATTTTTTAAATTCTTCACTAATATTGAAGCCATTTAGGTACATCCAAATGGAAAAATTAGTCTTAAACCTATAAGTTGTAAATTTTAGAAAACATTTTATTGGCCTATAAATCAAACCTATTTCTAGGACTTCCAGTATTGCTCTTTGACTTTGAAGTTGTGTTCCTAGTCTTGCTAATCCACCCTTGATAGTAGTATAGGCAATAATCGTCTACTATCACATTGGAAATATTTCACATCTTGCAAAGGTTTTGACTGTTCTGCTATAGTAAGTGATATCAAGGCATAAAATGTTATTCCCTAGATCCAACACCTTGAAAAATAACTTACAGAGGCTTTCTCTTCAAGAAAAATTCTCACTTGCAACTCTGTTTTTCCTATCTTATTCCTAACAGCTGGGTTATATCTGCTTCCAGGAAAATGTGTTATGTATGTTTAATACCAATAGCTAAAAAGAACTTTGAAAACTGAAAATAGCCTTGCATTTAAGTTTAAAGCAATCTGCCAAAGTACTTTTTAAATTGATCATGAAATTGGTGATTATGACATTAATCGTTAATATATTATAATGACTTAAGGTCCAGTATACAGACATACGGAAAAGGTAACCAAAGATAATCATTTTCTTTTCAATCATAACTTAATCCCTAGCATTTCTTTCTTTATATCAGGAAGCTTCTGATCTAGGACCAATTTGCTTAAAGTAGAGATTGTATTTAATCCACAGTGTCTGAGGGTGGTGCGTGAAGACAGGGATTCCATTCTTCCTATGACCTTGTCAGTTTCACTCTGCTGAAAAGGCTTCAGGTTTGCCAAATCACGTGCTCTGAATTTACATGCTTAGGGAGGTTGTTGTGATAGTAAGCCAGTTTAATTCCCCAGAAGCCACATCATTTTTGCTCAAGTTGGAAGAACAGTTGGCCAGTGGCGGCATTACTCACAGAATGTTTGTCAGGCCAGATGTATTGGTGTTCATCATCTACCCATGAGGCAATGTCTCTGGACACTGAGTCACAAGGGAGGGGTGAAAAACAAGAAATTACAAACCTGCAGATATTAACAAGGAAGGTTTCCTTCATTTAGTCTATTCTCCTTTTATTATTTTTTTTCTTTTACATGATTTTTTTTTTTTTCCTGAACAAACTTTCTATGATTTTTAAACCAAATCTCATGGCTTCGGTTAGAATCATTTCAGGATCATCATAGAGCGTTTTGTTATGAGGCTTAACACCAACAAGGATAAAGGTATGGGTGAGTCCTGAGTTGTGTAAGTGTATTGGGAGATGGTGTAAATAACTATTGCTATACCCAATGACCTCAATACTGAGTGGGAGTGTTAATGTGAAAATGGCTTTATCACCTCGATTTAGTGTTATCTATCAATGATGGGTAAACAAGGCTTCCAACTCACCCTATTTAAAGAACCATGAGAGTCCCTATGGATTGTTTGGTTTCTGAGGCCTTGAAGATTTGATGAAAGCAGAATCTAGCAGAACCCCATGACTAATTTTATGTTACTCTTATATACCATATCAGAGAAGGCAATAGCACCCCACCCCAGTACTCTTGCCTGGAGAATCCCATGGACGGAGGAGCCTGGAGGGCTGCAGTCTATGGGGTCGGAGAGGGTCAGACACGACAGAGCGACCTCACTTTCACTTTCACTTTTCACTTTCATACATTGGAGAAGGAAATGGCAACCCATTCCAGTATTCTTGCCTTGAGAATCCCAGGGATGGGGGAGCCTGGTGGGCTGCCATCTATGGGGTCACACAGAGTCGGACACGACTGAAGTGACTTAGTAATAGTAGTATATAAAATATATTTTAAAAGCCATTGTAATAAATGTTTATTTAAGCTCTTTCAGTTAATGTATTTAGACTGGATTCAATCATCAAAGCATTAATGCATTTGTAGCCAGAAAAGTCTCTGAAGACAATCTCTTTGAGTATTTTTTTTAATCCTTTTTATCTCATACTATTTTTGTACTAAACTACTTCTCTGGTGGCTCAGATGGTAAAGAATCTGCCCGCAATGCAGAAGGCCCAAGTTCAATCCCTGGTCCAGATGATCCCCTGAAGAAGGAAATGGCAACCCACTCCAGTATTCTTGCCTGGAAAATCCCATGGACAGAGGAGCCTGGTGGGCTACAGTCCATAGGATCACAGAGAGTCAGACATGACTGAGCAACTACACTATGATAGGGAAAGACTTGTGATTTATTCATAACCCACTGTTATTTTAAAACCAATTTAAAAAACAAAGCACCCTGCAAACTGGATTATATGTTGCACAAATAATGCACCTATAGTTGTGAGACTATTTTATCCAAGAAAAGAGTAGTTTTCTTTCTAAAGAAAGTGCAACCAATCTTTTCTCTTAGTTCAAAGGAATATTATACAGGTAGCAGTGTCCTGAAAAATAATTAGCTCTTTCATATGCTGAGGATTTGGTTCTATATGCTTTCTGTCTCATGAGGGAAATAAAAAAGCACTAATTTTCGTTCAGAGTAGAGAAAATCTACAAGATATGATAGAAGGAGTTTTTAAAAGAGAATAATCATAGACCTAAATTCATTGACAAAGGTAGATTTTCCTCTGGATAAGCAGTGGGAGGGTCCACTGATGTTACCAACCTAATTCCTTGTGAGACAAGTAAATTAGTCATTAAAAAATAATGTCATTATTATATTTTGAGACATGATGAAAGGCTGAATTTATGATGCTTGATGCCTGATGTCAGAAATGGTATTTATTTTCATATAATATCTGTAGCATAGGTGACTGGTAACTACCAAAAAGGAAAAATTCCATGTGATTTTTTTTCCCTTGGGGAACATGAAAGAGATGAGAGGCAAACAAATTATATTTGTAGTATGAGAATGAACTATTTTATCTCATTAAAAAAAATATACAACTTTCAAACAGCTTCCAAATTGGGATACTGTATCATTAAGCATTTGACATTTGTCCAGTTAAAACTATTGACTCATGCTTTCATTGCTTCCCCCTCAAATTACTACAGTGCCACAGCTGATCTGACTATATTTTCCATTTCTTATAAATAGCCACAAGAAAAGTATTAATTATCCTTGTACGATTTAATGCACCAACTGCCTTAACCTTTCAGGTTTTCTTAAACGCCAGCATAACAAGGCATATCCATGGCAGCAAATGTGATTTATGACAGGAATCTTTAATTTCTGTTTTTAAATATGTTACCCACCGATCTGCATACATTTAAATTCGCCTGCAACACTTTTCTCTGTCTTGAGGCTGTTGTTTAATATTCAAGGATGATTTTTGTCCACATACATTTTGGTCTATGTCACCTCAGATTAAATTATTACTGTTTGCAGCCTTTTCGGAGCAGGCCTCGGGCCCTTATTTACAAGAATCAATGAAACAGTAATGAAAATCCATTTTTCATACTATCAGCCCTGGCCTGCTTTTATTTAGTTAGCTGTGTCTAAGCAAGCAATTCATTTTGTGCAAATGTCATGTAGAGAAAAAAGGATGAGCCATGAAAGGGTTAATCATGAAATAAGACCTGTGCTTTCTCCCATATAAAAAGCATCCGTAATGTTAAAATTAAAAAAAAAAAACTCTTAATATATGCAAAGTAATGTATATTGACACATAAGCAAGGCTTTTCATGATGAATATTGAAATATATATGCAAAGCACAGGAAATGTGTAACATGTTATAGATCTTTCAGTGTACATTTAGAGGAAATGAACCATTTATATTCTACAATTTAGTGAATACCTACTGTTTATTGGTACAGAGCACATAGGAGTATATTTGTCTTAGTAATTTATTTAGGTAAATATATTTATTCTTCTAGGGGTTCTTGTGCTTTTCTTGGTTCTATAGTACTAGACATAAATATTTAACAATGCATTGTCTCAAATGTTATTCATGTAATTTATCAGAGAAAACAGTGGAGTTGTAATAACTTTTAAGCCTGCACCTTCTCTTAAACCTGAGATTGATTTAGAATGCAGGCAACTGAGCTGGGTTTTCTTCACACAGCTGAGAATTATTTACTGGTTCTAACCCAAGGAAGCTAAAATGGTCCTGCTACCAAAAGAACAAGGTTCAGTTAGCCATTTTTGAATCAGCTTTCTTAAGCGAATACTTTGGCTATAAAAGAGAAGAGATTAGTGAGAGAAGAAAACATTTAATTAATATGAATATATTTCCCTGTATTTGCTGACCTACCCATTTTACTTTATACATATATGTATACACAGAAATATACATATATATTACCCCTTATGAGTATTACTCTTGGGAATGTCTTCTAAATTTTAATGCACTTGGCTATGAGGATGTCAGTTCAAATTACAGCTAGGGTCTTATAAAAATGACTGTCCACTTTTTCATATCACAAAAGAAATGAATAGAGAGTGAAAGCAATTGGAATCTTCTTCATCTGTGCTGTAGACTTTGTCAGAAATGAATTTTAAAGACTCAAAAACCTGCATTTTTCTATCTGTACATTTTTCTATTATATTTGGTTTTTAAAAAATCTGTTTCCTGAATTTGGTGACAGAATTTCTAATACTGATAGAATGTGCAGAGTTGAAAACTAGCTGATTTTCTAGTTTTAATTATTTTTTAAAAGCTGAAAGTGATTTCCTATCGAGCCAAAGAAGAAAATTCCTTTATTATAGTCCTGAAACTGCATCTGAATAGTGAATTCAATACTGCCATTGCTCACATAGATCAAGGCAAGTCCTGGTAATTGAACAGGTCACTATAAGGCAATCAAACATGATGCCTAAACATTTAATCAACTTCAGTTACCAAAGTGTGCTTACTTCCTAAGGTGCTGTATCTACCATAGTGTACACACATAGTAGTTTTTATAATTCAGTTTTAAAGGCTCACATGTCGAGACTTTAAAGCATAGGAAGAGGGTAGCCATGTGAATTATCAAAGTCTGAATTAATCTGGAAAATTGATTGTCAAAATCTGATATTGTTGAATGTTGTTGGCTCAAATTCAACAAGAAAATTGATTGACTGTAAGTAAGTGTTAGAAAGTAAGTTACTCTTTTCTCACATATTTTCATATAGAATCAGCCCACCATTGGCCTACCTTCATACCAGAATTTATAAAAGGTGGTGAGGAATAAAAGACTTCTTGCCAGACATATATGAAAAATAAATGTACCATGATTTTCAAAACTGTTCTTTATTTCTCAAAATGTTCAAGATAAGGGAAAAAACATAAAGTGTTACTTTTAGAGTTTGCAAGAAAGCATTTGAGTTCCATTTAGTCCAGCAATCCACACTGCCCGTCATTAACTTCATCAAGTTCTGGCCTGTACAACTGAATCGATTTTGTTTATCTTAAGATGTAAACGTTCTCACTCAAATGTTTTTCAATCGCATATAACTGCATTACAAAAATCCAACCTTCACAGTGCAAACAGGTAAAGATATCTTCAAGTCCCTGGATTTCAAACTCCTGTTTACAAATGGCCAGTAAATCTAAGACCTGTGTTCCATGCTTTCCATTCAGAGTACCTGATGAGATATGATTCATTCATTTTGCGTTTTACATTACAACTATAAAAAATTGCCAAAAACTTGAGGAGAATGCCAATGTCATATACAAAATTTGAAAAGGAAACAAATATGCTGTTAGTCTACTCAACTGTATATCTACCTACAATATACAAGAGACAAGGTATTATAATGAAAGTATGGAAAAATTTAACATTTGATTTCTCAGTGGAATAGGATTTAAGATGACTCTTTTTAAAGAATCATTCTATGCTTTTCATATTCTAAAAATTATGGAGTGATTAGGCATTAGATGATATTTCTATAACAGGAAGCATATTTTTTAAAAGAAACAGAAGGAAGGAATCCCCTATTAGGAGGAGGAAACCCAAGAGGACTCAGAATCAAGAGCACCTCTCACCAGAACAAAGAATGATCTTTCCTTCTCTTTTCTTTTCAATGGAAATTACCCCTGTAAGATATTCATCTGAATTTAGAAATTCTGTCTTTTAAAATTCCTCTGAGTGGATTTAGAAGAGACAGTAATAATTAGATTATAAATATTGCTTCTTCCCTAAGACTTAGTTTAGATCAACTGCATGAACAAATGGGTAGATTGATGGTGAGGTGTAACAAGGTGGAAAGGAGCCTGGCACTGTGAAGGGTAGACTGCCACGGTGTGGGGCCGCACCGGAATGCGATTCGGGATGGAATGCAGAGGCTTCAGACCTGACACTGTCACTTCCCCACTGTGCAAAAATCTCTGAATCCCCCTCTTCTTCTATGTCCACATCTGTAAAATGGTGATCATGTTAGTATCCATATCACAGAGTTGTGGTTATAATGAAATAATATAATACTTATAAAGCATTTATAATTACTCTTGACACATAGTAAGAGCTTAAAAAAATGTTAACTGTGGAAAATATATTTAAGTGTTTAAGAATCTGTAGATTGGGTTGTTTTAAACTGGAGATAGATGCAGAAAGATTTAAAGTTTGTAATTTAAAAAAATGATTATTTCAAAAACATATTAAAACAGTTTTGAATCCAAGAAAAAAGGAAGGATGAGGGAGTAATTATCTTCATTATCCTCCTCATTCTCCTCTTTCCTGAAGTAGCAGGGTCCCTGCTGTCAAGAACCAAGGCTAGTGTAATTGGCATTGATTAAATAGTATGATTTATATATAAGGTAGCCTGGGAACCTAACAATTATATTCTATAGAAAAATATGTTTCTAGTTACAAATAGCCAATCTACAAATGAACACTTGGAATATACTCATTTATAAATTGACCTTCATATTTCATTATATCTTATTTGCCATTTACTTAACAAGTACATTTTAAAATAGCATTAGATTAGAGAGTCAATAAGAAATAAGAAAACAGGAACCAGAGAATAGACTGTAAAAATTTTTTTCAAGTAAATTAAATGTTGGTTAACAAATGCTTTCAATGAGCAGAAAGTTTTTTTTTTTTTTCAATTCTAGCTTAGCATTTAGAAAATTAACTAAACTTATGAATATCTACTATTGCACTCTCCACATCTCATATAAACTGAAACTGAGAAAGTACAGTAAAAAGGAGTAAGAAACAGCTATCTACTAGGTACCTGAATATGAATCAGTTATGTAATTAGACAAGAAGTAGACAAAACATTACAGTGGACATATATTTAGTAACTAAATAGAGGTGAAAAACAGAAAAGTATAAGCATCTTTATTTTTACAAATACCCTATCATAGCACAAAATATTACAAATATGGACAACAAAAGTAGCTATTCTTCTTTGAGAACCACAAAAAGAATCAATTCATCTTGAGTACATTCATATTCCATCAATGATTTATGACCGTTTAGAAGAAAAAGAAAATATCAATTTCTAAATTTATATTTAATATTTACAAATATGTAAATGAGACTGTCTCAGAAAAGTGTAGCAGATGTCCCTATCTTCTTGGTGCTGATGGACTGCCTAGGTATTACTTTAAAATGATAGATTGGCAATGAGAATATTATTTTCTACTATGTTTCATCACATTCATTTGGAAGCATTAATTCTTTTAAAGAAGATTATACATGCAATCCAATCTTGACAGCCTGCCTCTGTGTAATGGGATGTTCTATTTAAATGTGAGGACATATTGATCTCATTCTGAAGTATCTATCTAGTATCTATCAAGAGGATAAAGTTTGAACATTTTCCATGATGGGTCCTGTTCCAAAATTTTTGAAATTGAATATGCGGTAAAGAAATGAAAAATAGTAACTTTTCATTTCTTGATTTGTAAAAATTTTAAGCAAAGAAAAGAACATTTAAATAAGTTGTGATATTTCTTTATGCAGGGTCTTTTAGTGGGAGGATTGAACATGTACCTCAAGGGATAAGTAAAGTAAAGGGTTTGATTCCCCCAAGTTTTGTAAAGTGGATTATTTGCTCTGGGCCATAAACTCTCACAATTTCTACAATGCTGTAATTATGACACTGTCCCTTCATGTATATATTCCCTTTCTGAGCACTTATGAAAATTATTTGAACTAAGTAAATCAATTCACGTTAAGATCTTGGATTTAAGTCAATTATTTAAAATTTGAATTGAGAAAATGTTCCACTAAATTATTTTTATTCTTCATATATGAGTTAAAAAATGAAAAACATTTCTTTAATATTCATTTAAGGAAGAGTACGTTAAATATGGAAAGAGTGGAATATTTTAACAGAATAAAAATTGACCATAACCGGTAACTGAAATCAAGAAGAACTCTCATTTTGGGGAGGGTATGTGTGTGCATACAATATATTACGTATTTCAAACCAAAAACTAAGAAAAATTTAGAGTGCTGCCTAAAGCATAAATAATATTGAATAACAAATGTTGTTTATTTAAATATTATACATTAAAGTGTTTTAGCCTAGTAGAAATCTCCCAGGAAAATTTGGATTACATTTTGCATATGAATATCAAGTGCAATAGCTGGTAATCACAACATACTATATTGACTAATTGAAAATATTTTCATTTTAAAACAAAAATAATGACTAATATATACAGATTTTTTTCTATATTTAATAGAAATAAATTCAAATAAAATTTTGAGCTGTAATGATACATTATGAATGGATATCAAAAACAATTTTTAAATATTTATTAGCAAAATTCTGTTCAGACTAAAAACTGGTAGCATTAAAAAGTAATAATGCTTTCTTAAAAGTATAGGGCTGTTATATTAATTAGCATCCAGATACTGTGTTAGTGAAAATTCCATGAAATCTGAGAAAAAATACCTGTACCTTAGAGGGCCTAGAATATGAATCTGAGATATCTAATTGTCAATACAATGGATATTGAGTGTTTGTGTTCATATGAGATACTTTTACAGGTTTCATTAAAATCCCTAATATTAACAGAGTTATCATTGACATGTAAGAGCTAGAAACTATGCTATATGTGTGTGATATAGAGAGATTATACAGCTAAGATTGATGATTATTAGTAAAAATTTTAAATTAGAATGCCATTATTCAAAGTGCTGGGACTACAATGGATTTAGTGCCAGCACACTAAAAGGTGAAAAGAAAATGCTCTCTTAGAAATAAATGTATATCTATTTAATATTCACAAGATGCCAAGTGATTTTCCTAAAAGATGTTTCCACTCATATATTAGTTTCCATTATATATGAAATAAATTGCCTCTTCCTGACAAACGTGACTTTCTGCACGTGAGATATTTTTCTCGAGAGGCATTCACTGTATTATTATTCCAAGAAAAAGGGTTAGTCTTTTTATTAATTACTGTCTAACTGGAACCCAAAAGTCAAAGGGATCTAATTACTAAATAACAGAAATTAGAAACAGGATAAATTTTCACTTATCTGGCTTAACAATGATGAACAGAGAGTTCAAAACATACTCACACAATAGTCATTTCTATTTGTATTTGGAATTCATTATTAAAATCAATTTATATCACGTAGCTAATGGCTGAAGGAGTTGGCCCAAATCCATTCTGAATGATAGTAAGAAATCAGACTGGGAGTCAATTTGCAGAATATTCTCTCTTATTCAAATGAGTGTTTTTGTAGAAAGGTTAAAAGCTGCAAAATGTTCTTGATGATGGATCTAAATAATCAAAAAGTCAAAATAAATTTGGAGCCTCCTCTTTAAGGACCCATGAAAAACAATCTGGAAATAAGTAAAAAGGACTCTTTTTACCCAATTAGTGACAATATAGATGTTTTAAAAACAATGTGTTAAAATTGAATATCCATGAATTGCATCATATGTCATCTTTTTTCTGTATTTTGAAAACAAAATTGTTGAGAGAGTGATCTCAAATCCACTCTGAGCCCATCTATACTGCACTGCCTGCAAATCTTGGTTGCTTCTTCTTACTATATATTCGTCTTAAGTCACTGCTGGTTTCTAGAATTCCCAGATTCATAGTATTTTTTGGTTTATGGCAGTCTTTGCTATGCTGATTTTAGCAGAAACACCTGCAGGTAAGCCCACTCTTCTTGCATTGATTCCTTCTTTCATTTGGCCAGAAGTTTAAGACTGGAAAAATACTTTATTGGACAACTAACTCGGAGAAAGTAGAGGAAATGAAAATATTGAGATCTTATTAGATTCAAGGAATAAATTAAATATATCTCTGTCTCTCTCTTTCTCTCTCTCACACACATACACTCAAAAACAGGTGGTTCAGATGGTAGCTGTATTGCATACGTTCTGCCATTCCAGATCTATGCTCTACACATCTGCATCCCATTCTGCTTTGTGCTCTGGGAAACTGGGTTATCAGAATGGTCTCTACAGGATCCTTTTCTGTTTAACTTCTGGTGCAGTTTAGCCAATGAGAGATAAAGCAATGCGTTTGGAAACTGGAAGATAATGAAGACAAATATTCCACTGGCTCCCACAACAGGTCATCCATTTCCCAAAGGACATGGGTCTTAAGTGGCCCACTCCACTTAATACCCTTCACAATCCTATCACTTGACCCTTCAACCTATGGGATGGTAATACCTTTTGTTCTTATCTTGGATAAATGCCTCATCTGTTTGTTTTCTTTTTCCCTTAGTCCCCGCCCACTACTTTAAAAATAATATTTTTATTAAACATGACTCAACTGCAAACCAGGAACTTGACTAAGTAGGCTGTTTATTAAGTTCAGTCACACAGGTGTGTCCTATTCTTTGTGACCCTATGGACTGCAGCATGCCAGGCTTCCCTGTTCATCACCAACTCCTGGAGTTTACTCAAACTCATGTCCATTGAGTCAGCAGTGCCATCCAAGCATCTCATCCTCTGTTGACCCCTTTTCCTCCCACCTTCAACCTTTCCCAGCATCAGGTGCTTTTCAAATAAATCAGTTCTTTGCATCAGGTGGCCAAAATATTGGATTTTCAGCTTCAACATCAGTCCTCCAATGAATATTCAGGACTGATTTCCTTTAGGATGGACTGGCTGGATCTCCTTGCATTACAAAGGACTCTCAAGAGTCTTCTCCAACACCACAGTTCAAAAGCATCAATTCTTTGGCACTCATCTTTCTTTATAGTCCAACTCTCATATCCATACATGACTACTGGAAAAAACATAGCTTTGACTAGACAGACCTTAGTTGGCAAAGTAATGTCTCTGCTTTTTAATATGCTATCTAGCTTGGTCATAACTTTTCTTCCAAGGAGAAAGAAACAAGTCTGTTTATTAGCAGACCCCTAGTCCTGATCTTGTTTTCCTTCTGGAGCCTTACCTTATTTTTATCTCTCCTGAGGGAGTACCCCTTTCAATTTGCCTTAGACAAATAACAATACGCTGCTCTCAAGGATGGTGTTCCATCCTTGAAACACCATAGAATCTGGCCCCCTCATACGCCATGGTAATATGCAGTACACAGTAATTCTCTGTAGTATATTTCTGAATGCTTTATTTATTTAGTTCAGAATATGGCCCCCTTCATATTTGCTAACTTCTAGATTCTTAAGGGGAGTTTTTCAGACCAAACACATACATTCCCCCAAGGGCAAAAAAATGCTTATCCAAGATAAGAAAATAAAATGTTTGTTATATTTCAAGAATTTCTTAAAGGCAAGATACTGACAACACTCTTAGTCATGTATGGATGTGAGTAGACCATAAAGAAGGCTGAGTGCCAAAGATCTGATGCTTTCCAATGGTGGTGCTGGAGAAAATTCTTGTCCCTTGGACAGTGAGAAGATCAAAGCAGTCAATCCTAAAAGACATCAACCCTGAATATTCATTGGAAGGACTGATGCTGAAGCTCCAATACTTTGGCCACATGATGTGAAGAGCCAGCTTGTTGGAAAAGACCCTGATGATGGGAAAGATAGAGGGCAGGAAGAGAAGGGGACAACAGAGGATGAGATGGTTGGATGGCATCACCGAGTCAATGGATGAGTTTGCACAAACTCTGGTGATGGTGAATGACAAGAAAGCCTGGTGTACTGCAGTTCATGGGGTCGCAAAGAGTCAGACACAACTGAGTAACTAAACAACAACAAAAACTTGTCTTTCAGAGTATGGCTCTATACTCTTTCCAGAATATTGTTAGCTCTCCTTTTCTGATCTTCCAGTTTCTAGGCAGGACCCAAGAACCTACTATAAATGTAAAATGGGGTTCATAACAACCCTTTCCTAAACAAAATAATGTCCATCCCAGATAAAATTATTTTCTTCTTCCTAAGCAAAAGCAAATTAGAATAAATGGATATCCATGTGTATGAGAAAAATGAACCTAGACACAGACTTTATACCTCTCACAAAAACTAACTCAAAATGGATCATAGACACAAATATAAAATGCAAAAATATAAGACCATAGGAAGACAATATATAGAAGGACATCTATATAAATTTAGGTATGAGAATGACTTTTAGATACAATACCAAAAGTAGCATCCATGAAAGAAAACATTGATTTAAAGACTGAAAACATACTTCATCCAAATTAAAACCTGCTCTGGGGAAAAAACACACACACACTGACAAGAAAGTAAGACAAGCCACAAATGGGTAGAAAATATCTTTGAAAAACATATCTGATAAAAAAAAAGTGTTGTCTAAAATGTACAAAGAAATCTTAAAACTCAACAATAAGAGAACAAAACCTGATTAAAAATGAGGAAAGGCCTGGACAGACAACTCACCAAAGAAGATAGATGGCAAATAAGCATATTAGCAGATGCTCAACATCATATGTCTTTAGGTAAGCAAATGCAAATTAGAACAGGTTGGTATCATTTCATACCTATTAGACGGGCCAAAATCTAAAACACTGATACCACCAAATGCTGACAAGAAAGCACAACAACAGAAAACCACATTTATTGTTAGTGGAAGCACAAAATGATATAATTACATTAGAAGAGGGTTTAGCAGTTTCCTACAAAACAACATATTCTTACCACACAATCTAGCAATTGTACTTCTTGGTATTTACCCAAATGAGTTGAAAACTTATGTCCACACAAAAGACTGCACACGAGTATTTATAGCAGCTTTACTTTTAACTGCCAAAACTTGGAAGCAACCAAGTTGTCCTTCAGTGGGTAGGTGAATAAATAAACTGTGGTACATCCATATAGTGCGATATTATTCAGTGCTAAAAAGAAATAAGCTATGGAACTATGAAAAGACATGGAAAAAGGTTTTTTTTTTAATGAATATTTAAATGAAAGAAGCCAATCTTAGAAGGCCAAATATTGTACAATTCCACCTATAAGAAGTTCTGGAGACGATAACACTAGGAGACAGTGGAAAAACCTGTGATTTCCAGGGGTTAGAGGAGATGGAGTGATAAATAGGTGCAACACAGAAGCTATTTAAGTCAGTGAAACTGTTTTTATGATACTATAACTTTGGCTACACACCATTAAACATTTTTCAAATCCAGTAGAGTGTACAATACAAAGAATGAACCATAATATAATGAATTTAACATTGTAATGATATATAAATGGAGAGTCATCAATTGTAACAAATTTACCCTTATGGTGTTAGGGCAAATAGTTGATAGTTGGAGAGCCTGTGCATGTGGTGGGGCCAGAAGTATATGGGAAATATCTACCTTCTTCTCAGTTTTGCTATGAACTGAAAACTTGGGGAAAATTAAGTCTATATCAACAAAAAAGTATATCTGTAGGCAGAGTTTTCCTTTATTCGAGTCAAAACATGATAAGTACTGGGAGGCTCACAGAGAAGTTATATTCTCCTTTGCATAGAGATGCTTCTCCTCACCCTATTATCACTACATCATTCCCTTATTCAAGAGGTGAGCATTCTGGATTTGTTATTTCTTTTAACTCAACTGATAGGTAGAATAATGTCAAGCAATTCATGTTTTATCCAGTAATTCATTGGGCCATAGTCTTTAAGTGAAAGTAGAAGTGTTAGCTTCTCAGTCATGACAGGCTCTTTGTGACCCCATGGACTGTAGCCCACCAGGCTCCTCTGTCCATGGAATTCTCCAGGCAAGAATACTGGAGTTGGTAGCCACTTCTTTCTCCAGGAGAATCTTCTTAACCCAGGCAAAGATGCTGGTAAATAATTTTACCATTGTTTTACTGCTGAAGGAACTATGGCAGCAACAACAAAAATCTTTAAACTTGTATTGTTTAAAACAGAAAATTATAACTGGAGAACAGATGAGTCCTTAGAATTGCATGCATTTCAAAATATGTGAAAAAAGTCATATCATTTTACTGAACCAAGTCATCCTTTCAGTTTCATTAAATAACATATGGACACTGGCTATACTTCATTGATTCTTTCCTTTAAACTATTAACTTGAATAATCAGATCAAGGTTTGTCTTTTTAGAGGTTTCTACATTGATTTCCCTTGCTGCAAATTTTTTACAATTTCAAAATATTTAATTTTGTTTCATCTTCAAACCAGTTAAGTTGAAATGACTATTGTTTTCTTATCACCCAGCATTAGCCATAATGATCTGTTGATTCATCTAAGAGTGACTCTCAGCTCTTTCCCTTCTAGTTTCTCTTTCTTAATCAGTTTTCCTGCCCTAGTCTCTTCTTCTATCTGATACTAAATTTACCTCTGAAATTATAAATCTCTCTGTGTGTATGTGTGATTTCTATGTTAAAAGCAGGCAAAGGAAAAACTGATAACTCATTTTCCACAAGAAAAAAATCCAAATTCTTCAGCATGTATTTTCAGGAACTTCAAAGTTCAGTCTTACCTTTCTAGTTACACTTCCCAGTATTACCTCATTGCTTAACCAAAAAGTTTATTTCTCAAACCACAGCCTTAATAAGCCACATGTTTCATGATTCCGTGTCTTAAATATACTCCCCTTTTTGCTAAAATCCCCTTACTCTTCCTCCTGGTAAAAGTATATTCATCATTTAAATCCTATCTAATATCATTTGATCTGTGAAGTCTTCCCAACTTTGACATCCCTGGAGAGAACTGGTAGCTACAACTCTCCAAGGTTTTTATACATACCTATCAAATTTAAATCTATCTACATCACTAGACTGAAATTTCCTGAAAAATATTCATTTATGCAAAGCACGTGGTAGAATCATAATAAATACTCTCTGAAAGAATGAAGGGATAAATGAATGGTTCTCCATCTTTCAAACTGAAGCTTAGAGAGGATAAGTGACTGGATAACATAGCGAGAAAATGAATTAGTCAGGAAGATGACATGGTTCTTTCAGGATTCCACTATTCTTTCCTCAGAAATCACCCAGGAAACTTTTTCAAAATACAGATGCCATGCCTTAGGTCAGATCCAACATCAGAGTCTTTGAGCAGTGCACCAGGATGTACACATGTCTAAGGATGTGTAAGTGAATGTTGTCAGCAGGGAATTTTGAGAATGAATTTCAATCGTGCCGCATGACACCCACACGTCATCACACCCATACCTGTGTGCAGAAACACAATTGTTGGCACCACAGACACTGAAACAGTGTGCCAATGTTCTTAGAACTCCAGACTCTGGTTTAGGAAGAGGAGAGTGAAGGAAGTGGGGCTAGAGTGGGGAGATAAGGGAAGAAGACGAGAAGCATTTACAGTAACCACCAAACTTGCCAGGGGAAAGCAGTGTATGGCCATTCAGCCTTTCCAAGGAATTTAGGTTATTGTAAGACACATGTGGCTTTCTCACTGTAGGGACTGCTGGGTCATATACTAGATTTATTCCTAGTTTTTTGACATATATACATTATCATGTGTAAAATAGATAGTGGAAAGTTGCTAAATACCACAGGGATCCCAGCCTGGTACTCTGTGATGACCTAGAAAGGTGGACTGGGGGAAGGGAGAGAAGCTCAGGAGGGAAGGGATATATAAACAAATCTATAATTATGCTTGATAATTATAAATTGTTGTTGTGTGGCAGAAACCAACACAAAATTGTAAAGCAATTTTCCACCCATTAAAGAATAAAAAGGAAGAAAAAAAGAAGAAAGACACAGAGTATAAGCCAGCCTACTGTAGAGTTGCTGATATCAGGATAAAGATACATCAAGACAAATAAAAATTTGCTCAGAGATTTAAAACAAATGACCGCCACTTATTCAAATTGAGCTAATTTTTCCACTCCATCAACCAATCTATCACCTTTTTGAAAGGACATATAAATTGAATAAGTCAGGAGTGTAAAATGATTAAAAAATGCACCTTCGTTTTTAACTTCTGCCGCACATCCCTTGAGAATAACTTTCTGTGTCTTCAGAATGGTGGGAGAATTATATTTAGAAAGAAAGGGAAAAATTAATCTTCAAATATGTTTACTTTGCACTCTATACAATAGGAATTTTTTTATTCTTTTGCTTATGGTTTTATTTTGCTTGTAAGTTTTGCCACAAAATACTTAATAATAAGACATTAGATAATTTCTCCATGAGTCAACTCAAATAAAAAAATCACTGTTTATTGATTCTTGTTCTGCTGTTATGGATTACTTGTGAATTTCCTTGTATCCTAAGCCACAAACAGTTTTCTTTCCTTTCTTCTATTTTCTACCTACTTACTGTTTCCTTTGCCCTGACCCACTCAGCGCCACATTTGGGATGGCTGATACTGGCATGTCCTTTACGTAAAGAGGTGGTGCTTTGCTTCTTGTTGGCCTGCAAACACGATTATCTCTGTGATTTTCTGTTTGTTTCTTTTCCCAGTTCCCCTGTTTTCTTCACCCTAGAGGAAACTTTTGGTAGTGAGCTAAGACCCCCAAGTAGATTCAATAGCAGTGCTGCATGATCTTTTCATTATCTCGGGGTTGTCTTTTCAGATGCTCTGTTTCATTTCTATGTTGCTGAGAAGTTTGAAAGCTCCTGAGTCTAATGAGCATTAAAATCCTCGGGAGTAACTCTTCTCTTCCCATCAGCTATTTCTGTGTTCTTGCAGAGTTCACTTCCCCTTTAATCTTGGGGCCTCATTAGTTACTTTTATACTTGGGTAAAGGGTTGAATTGTACGGAATGGAAGCTCACAATGAAAACACTGACATTTCCTCTGTCATTGTGACTGCATATGGTGGTTGCTGTTACTGACATTCGTCCAAAGATTTAGTATCAAAGATACAATTATTTTTCTTAGGAGCATCATACTGATCTTTTTCGTTCTGTAATTGTTCATGTAAAAGATTCAGGAGTCAGAAAGAACCTTGAATAATCACATTAAATGCTTGTGGGAATAATTAATGAAAGGCAACTATGTGTTTGCATATATGTTATACACAGAGTAAGAAGTAGAAACAGACACAGAGATAGAGAGGGAGAAAGAATGAGGGTCTTGGTTAGGACAAGTCTCAAAGTCTATTTCATTTGTCCATTGAGGAAGCAGTGCATTAGAATTTCAGCAATGTAAACAGAGCCTAATGTGAGACCTTTGGGAAGGATGCTTTGGAGGCACTAAAAGATTATCTTTGACATTGAAAATGTCTGGTCTCCTGTCCTTGCGTTTTAGGCCGCCTGTCTTCAAAGGCGTCGCCTCTAGAAGGACTGACTGCAGTGATATGCTTATAGCTCCATTTGCAGACTTTCTTATAGGTTCATAAATGGAGACTAGAAGGAGGAGGGAGAGGAATAAAATTTAATAACTGAATAAAAATGTAAATAAAGATTTGCCTAAAATTACTTGTCCAAGAAATAATTCTCCCTCCCCCTTAAGCTAATACTTTGATAAGCTCAGTACAGTGATCCTGATTTGGAGCGTGACCTTTGAAAATGCTCTCCAGCTTGATTAAAGATGTATTAAATTTGTTTAAATAAACCTCGTTGTAATGGCACATCATTTGTAAGAAGCTATTAGGGGGCTGGAAACTGTGCTGCTGTATTTGCATGAAAATGTGCCCTGCTCGAATTGAGGATCTCTCCTGAATTAACTGCAAAGGGAAAGTGACACTTTCATAATTTTTTCTGACAAAGAAAAAAAAAAAAGAAAGAAAGAAAAACTTTATGCAAATCTCTGCAAGAGAGGGAAGAACTGCATGTCAATTGCAGAGCCATCCATGTTATCTGTGCTCTCTGTCCAACCAGATCCTTGATGTTCTCAAGATATTTGGTTAAATGCAATCAATAATATTTATCTGTCAATTACTTTGCTCCCAGAATGGCTTCATCTTTGAGTCTCTGTGTGTGGAAGCACATGAATTGTTTGAGAATAACCAGATCCACAAGGATATTCGAAAGGAAGCTGTATTGAATTCCAGCATGACTGGAATTCTCTCCCTGACTTCAGTGTTTCTGCCATCTTGGCAAAGGTAGTGCCTCCTATGTTGGTGGAGATGTTTAAGCACCTGAATGTCCCTGCCCTTCACTCCTACACAAATATATAATTACCAGACGTACTGTAATTCCTGTCAGTAGGTCCCAAAGGAGATGTCACTCTGATAAAAAGAGTCTGCCCTTTAAATCAAGCATTAAATTGAAACCCTTCATGTGTTTTTGTAAGAGTCAGAGTTCTAGGTAAGGTACCTGTCAATTTTGCAAGAATTCTGACCTCCTCTGGTCACCATTTCCTAATGAATATTAACAGGTACAAAGATGCTCAATTTTAACCTAGCTTCTTCCTAATCAGCACTTTATTTCATTGTTGAAGATTTACAGTTTTATCTATAGCTGAAATTGCCACCATCTAACCTGTATGTGGAGTCTGTTTAGTGAGGTGCATCTGAGCAGTTCTCTATGACAAATGTGGAGGCAATAGGGAACTGCGAAGCAGCACCCACAACCTTCAAGCAGCCACTCTGTTCCAGTCATTCTGCTGAGAGTTTTCACATTTTTTTATTCTTAAAATAGCTCCATGATCAGATAATATTCCCATAATTATAAGTTGACGGACCGAGGCTCAGTAACTGGCTTGTAATCACATAATTAGCAAGTGGTGAAGCTGGGTTTTCAGCAAAAGTGTGTCTGACTCTAATGCCCACACCATTTTATTAAACTAACTTTGACTCAAATTTACCATCTGGAGATAAATTAAAGGACTCAGCTATGAAACATGACTGGTAACATTGATTAACAGTCTCAGATTCAAAGACACATACAAGTATGTCCCCAAGAAGATAACCTATTCATGTAGCAGGACAATTCTCTCCTGGCCAAGAATGTTAAGGGGGAAAATTAGTTTGTTGCAAATTATTTAGAATTTCTCTTTCTCTCTCTCTCTGTCTCCTCCTCCTCTTCTTTTTCAAATTTTATTTATGGAGGTGGCATAAATAGATTTCTGTAAAATAGTTTTAGATAGCATATATTCAACATTGAAACTTTTCTAATAAAAGACCTTAATGTAATTTGAGATTCAATATGGTGACCCAAGTGGAGTTATAATTTTGAATGTGACTTGTGACTTGTAAGTGATAATGTGTTTCTACTGACTTTTTTATGAATGCACGTCCAAAAAGTTTAGAGCAATGGAATGGTGTTTGGATTCAATACTGTACAGTATTCTTAAGTAACTACTTTGAAAAGAATAACACATAAGGAAAGGAAGAGAAGGTAATTCAGGCTTTACCAGAAAACTAGAAAATAAACAAACATTTTCTGATTGTACTTGAAAGGCAGTCAAAGCATGTTTGAGACAATTCCTCCATTTTATTGTTATTATTTTCCTACTATTGCCCAAATAAAATTTGAAAATGAGAACATTTTTGAGCTAGAATTTTTTTAGAACACTGTGAGCTTAACCTTCTCACTGAATTAAAAAAATAAAAATAAGCAAATTAATTTTTAAAATGACTCAAGTTATGGAAAGGAAACTAATAATGGCAAAATGGTTAGTTAATGGCAGAGTTACATGTAGTTTCCCAATCTATTCTTCTGCTTTTTCTTTCTTCTACACAATTCAGTCTTATCTCATTTCTTAGACTTCTTCAAAGCTAAGAAAGCCTTTGGAGAATAATGTCATGTTAATCTTATAACCTTTTTGGTATTCTTTAATATTTTACCAAAATTCTACTTTTAAATTTCTCTTCCAGATTTGACAAAGAAAAAGGTAGGTAAATCAGGAAGCAATAAAGCTATTATTTCTGCATTGGGTTCCAGTTAAATTTTTATCTTTGGTTCAAATGAGCTACTTGCTCCTTTTCGCAATCTTTATCAACTTAAAGCTCAAAACTCCACCCCCATACAATTTTTTTTTCTAACATTTTCAATAAGTGGCATTTAACATTAAGATAATGAAAGAAAACACTTCTTTCTTCCCCAAGTGGTATACAAGTACTACCTGTGTACCTCTGAGGTCGATGGAGGCCCACATAGGTGTACCTGTTATTTGCCAGATATCTGTGTATATGTTGCCTGTTTTTTTGTAAACAAAGCAAAAGAGACCTCTCTGAAACTTTTGCATGAGGGCCCAGAATTTAATCTAATGCTCCTGCCTTCTAGTGCTTTTTTCCTCTTCATTTCCTTTCAGTTTTTAATTTACCATTCCCAGCTGAGATACTTGAGCAGATAGAAGCAACCCAGCTCCAGGCTAATTGGTTCATCATGCACTTTATGATAATTTTCATTCTGGATTTTGATTAGGTCAGTATGGGGACTGCTTTGGTCAAAGCTTGTAATGATCTGCCTATTAACTCTGAAATAGGGTCTTTGACTGTACTCATCTTATTAGATATCTCAGCTGCCTTTAACTCTGCTAACCATGAAATATTACTGAACTGTCTTAATGTCCTCTGCTGGACTATAACATTTTCCATATTAGTTTTAGCCCTATTCAACTCAACTTGTTACTTTCATTGGAAGTTCTAAGTGGTGCTGATGGGCAGATGACAAGCTCTTTCCCCTTAAAATCCTTCTGTAGGATCAGCTCTTTATATATATCTAGTGCAGTGAAGTGTGTCCTACTCTTCTGAGTTAGCCACACGTGGTGGCATTTGCAGCTCCCCCACTTATTGGATTCTCGTTGGCTGATTCTCTCATCCTCTTTTTGCCTCTGCCTCTCCAGTGTGGTTCTGAAAATAGTTGCTATAATACATCAGTAATGCATAGCACAGTGTTTTGCATATTGGAAAAGCTTAGGTAATGCTACTACTATTACTAGTTTTAGGGTTTACCAAAGCAGATTTAAAGTATTGTATCTATGGAAATGTAGATTTACACAGACTGTCATATGGAGAATATGGAAAATATTCAGGATTCAAACTAGAATAATTTTGTTTCAGTCTTCTTGATTTTTAGACAGCAGTATTTAGGGAAGTAGAAGTATTTGGATGGTTGATTCAACTCTTACTTTCACTTTGTGTGTCTGAGATTCTATTAGGTTTAGGTTAATTCTATCCTTGCCTTGTTTTTAATCAATTTCTATGAAGTAGCACTACATAGTGCTATTTGTTCACATTCTATTGATTCCGATTCCCTTACAATTTATTTGGTTCACATTCTATTGATTCAGATTCCTTTACAATTTATTTGGTAGCAATTTTGAGTTCATTTTGGATTGTAAATTTAGTAATCTACATCCAGCATTTGTTTTCACTCCAATTCTTATTTTCTTTCTTTTGAGTATTCAGTTACTTTAGTCATTTGGAAACTTGTTTTTAAGTCTTGAAGTAATTCCATTTGTTATCTCTGATATTATTTCCCCTTTACCTTCTACAATTTAATATTTAGACATGATTTAATTTTATTCTCAAAAGGTTAAGAACTGCTAACAGAAGTTAGCAGTTTTAGAAGTTTTAGCAATTTAGAAGTTTAAAAGTTTTACACGACCAAAGTGAAATTTTGAAGTACAGTTCTCCAAGAAAAAAATAACCCACCTTAAATTGTTTGAATCAAATCAATATCTTGAGAAAAAGCCACTGTTTTTCATATGTATATTGTTTTTCATCCCAACTCATTTTTCTAGAAAGTACCTTATTATGCTTTATCCTTAACTAATTAATTTCTAAATATATCTATTTACACATTTTTGGTGTTTCTATATTGATTTGGCAAAAAAAGAAAAAAAAGATAAATATTTTCAGCTGCATATTGTCACAAGTAAAGAGTTGTTGTATTTAACGTTTATTGTTTTTAATTGAAAACAAATTAAATTTTCAATCACAGTTTATTGAGATTTAACAGTTATTTACCAAACTATAGTTCTATAGTTAATAGGCATTTTTATGTAAAGGTTAAGTAGAAAAGAATTTGAAAGCAGTTATCAGCCTGCAGCAGCATCCAAGCCATAAATTATCAAACTGGATATTATTCTATTTTTTTCTCAAAGCCATTTACTTAAGAATATGTGATTTTAAACTAATTTTGGTAATTCAGAAGGATCACAGACTCAAATTGCCTACCTTTTATTCCTACATACAGAGAACTGTTCCCTACTGAATTGTGGAGAGAAGTATTTTAGACTCTTTTAAAGAGAATTTTTCTAAAATTATCTTTGATTGTTTATTTATTTATTTTTAAAATTTTACTTTATTTTACTTTACAATACTGTATTGGTTTTGCCATAGATTCAGTTAGTTATAATTTGATAATTTGATGTTCTGATTGTAAGAGAAGAGAAGAACATGAGAAATGAGTGCAGAGGGGCTGCTGTCTGTGAGTCCTTCCTGCCCAACCCTGTTGTGGCTTCAGTATAAGGAAGACACTCAGGGCCACATTAGAGGCAAGTTCTTATTAGCGAGGTCAACACATTTGAGGATGTTGTGCTTGGTGGGGTCAGCTTAGAAACTGGAGGTAATTGACTTCATTGGACTGGCTAACTAATCTTATCCAACTAATATATCAATCGGACTCCAACTGTGTTCATTTACTACATGAGCTAATTCTTTTCCTAGGACTAGGACTTTCATGTTTACTCCCAGGAATAGCCCTTTTATCAGAACAATCAAGAAACCAAATTAGTAAAGAAAGTTATTCTTGAGCCTAGAAAAAGGGGCACTGGGCAGGGGCAAGAGTTTTGTACCTCTCCTTAGAAGATTTCCTAGTAACTAAAATGTACTTAATTGAAATATTTCTTAACTATCTCTAATCTTGTCAGGTCACCTCTATACTCATAGAGACTATGGTAAAAATCAATATAAAGGCTCACAAAAGAATATATCCATATTTTTTTAAAAAATTAAGTTTAGCTAAAAGCTGTTTAATAAAAATTTCCCCCATCTTTGTGAAATACACATTCATGAGGACAAAATTGATGCTTTTGAACTACAGTGTTGGAGAAGACTTGAGAGTTCCTTAGACTGCAAGGAGATCCAACTAGTCCATCCTAAAGGAAATCAGTCCTGAATATTCATTGGAAGGACTGATGCTGAAGCTGAAGCTCCAATAGTTTGGCCACTTTATGTGAAGAACTGACTCACTGGAAAAGACCCTGATGCTGGGAAAGATTGAAGGCAGGAGGAGAAGGGGACAACAGAGGATGAGATGGTTGGTTGGCATCACCAACCTGATAGACATGAGTTTGAGCAAGCTCCAGGAATTAGTGATCAACAAGGAAGCCTGGCATGCTGCAGTCCATGGGGTCGCAAAGAGTTGGGACACGACTGAGCAACTGAGCAGAACTGAACTGAGGACAAAATTAGAAGTATTTTAAAGTTCTTTTTTTATGACTGAAATAAGTAAAATATTAAAGATAGAATTTAATTATTGCTTTGAATTTCTGGTTGTTCTGTGATGGACTGGTATAAGTTACTTGACTAATAAAATAAGGATATAGAATTAATATATTTTTATTTATTCAGTACAGTTTATTTTTGTCTTAATTTTAGCTAAATATTACCATTGTTATGATTTTATATTATTTTAATTCTAATGACAATGCTTAAGGACAAAAAAATAAAATGTCATCCCATTCACTGAGTTCAGTTCAGTTGCTCAGTTGTGCCCGACTCTTTGTGACTCCATGAACTGCAGCATGCCAGGATTCCCTGTCCATCACCAACTCCTGGAGTCCACCCAAACCCATGTCCATCGAGTCAGTAATGCCATCCAACCATCTCCTCCTCTGTCATCCCCTTCTCCTCCTGCCCTCAATCTTTCCCAGCATCATGGTCTTTTCCAGTGAGTCAGCTCATCGCATCAGGTGGCCAAAGTATTGGAGTTTCAGCTTCAACATCAGTCCTTCCAGTGAACACCCAGGACTGGTCTCCTTTAGGATGGACTAGTTGGATCTCCTTGCAGTCCAAGGGACTTTCAAAAGTCTTCTCCAATACCACAGTTCAAAAGCATCAATACTTCGGCACTCAGCTTTCATTACAGTCCAACTCTGACATCCATACATGACCACTGGGAAAACCGTAGCCTTGACTAGACAGACCTTTGTTGACAAAGTAATCTCTCTGCTTTTTAATATGCTGTCGAGGTCCATCATAGCTTTTCTTGCAAGTAGCTAGTGTCTTTTAATTTCATGGCTGCAATCAACATCTGCATTGATTTTGGAGCCCAGAAAAATAAAGTCAGCCACTGTTTCCACTGTTTCCCCATCTATTTGCCATGAAGTGATGGGACCGGATACCATGATCTTAGTTTTCTGAATGTTGAGCTTTAAGCCAACTTTTTCACTCTCTTCTTTCACTTTCATCAAAAGACTCATTTGTTCTTCTTCACTTTCTTCCATAAGGGTGGTGTCATCTGCATATCTGAGGTTACTGATATTTCTCCCATTAATCGTGATTCCAGCTTGTGCTTCCTCCAGCCCAGTGTTTCTCATGATATACTCTGCATATAAGTTAAATAAGTAGGGTGACAATATCCAGCCTTGACGTACTCCTTTTCCTATTTGGAACCAGTCTGTTGTTCCATGTCCAGTTCTAACTGTTGCTTCCTGACCTGCATATAGGTTTCCCAAGAGGCCGGTCAGGTGCTCTGATATTCCCATCTCTTTCAGAATTTTCCACAGTTTATGGTGATTCACACATCAAAGGCTTTGGCATAGTCAATAAAGCAGAAATAGATGTTTTTCTGGAACTCTCTTGCTTTTTTGTATGATCTGGTGGATGTTGGCAATTTGATCTCTGGTTCCTCTGCCTTTTTTAAAACCAGCTTGAACATTCACTGAGTACTGGTTATATATAATTCTGTAACTCTTAGAAAGGAAATTAAAAAATTAAAAATTAGATTTTCCACATTTTCAAAAAATATTGTGAACTAGGCAAAATTATCTATTGAAATTAAATACAAATTTAAATTATAATTACTAAATATAAATTTAAATATTTAAATAAAATGAAAAAATTATTTTAAATTTTGAAAGTTTTATTAAATCATATTAAACACTGTGTAAAAATAAAAGTATTAGAGTTCTGTTCTGTGCTCACCTGACCTAGAGCTGAAGAAGTTGTACTTCATTACATCTGGTTTGTGTACATGCACACTCAGTTGTGTCCTCCTCTTTGCAGAGAGAGTTGGACACAACTGAGCTACCTCATGGACTGTAGACTGCCAAGCTCCTCGGCCCATGGAATTTTCCAGGCAAGAATGCTGGAGTAGGTTGCCGTTTTCTTCTCCAGGGATCTTCCTGACTCAGGAATTGAACCCACATCTCTTGTGTCTCTTGCATTGGCAGGCAGATTCTTTACCAGCTGAGCCATCAGGGAAGCTCATGTTATATCTAGACCTACATATAAAAAAACTGTTAACTGTAAACTGTTTAACACTGAAAACTATCCCTCGACCATAGAGTAACTATTACAAATATTGTGCTAATTCATGAGTCTCTCCTGAACCTCAACATGAAAAACAATCCCCAAAATGGATGTTTGATATTTCTGGAGAATGATGTTTTGCATAAAAAATATTGCATGCATGCACTCTGAGAGGAAGAATTTGATAAGTTAATTGTCTTTTTCCTTACCAGGTGCCTCTCTGTTCATGTTCTCCACTCTCTAGAGCACTGCCCACCTTTAGTATCAGCAGGAGCAAGCCCTTCACATCTATCTCTAAGACATTCAAACGCAATTTTCTTTTATTTCAAGGACATAAGGTAAAAATATGGAAAAACATTTCCTTGAGACCAGCATGGTGTGAGTCATCAAGTGGACCTTCAGAGTTATGGGCCTTACTGTGCCTCTGTCAAGAGCCAGAAGCACTCATCTGTATTTGAACACATGTATTTGTTTTGTGTCTTTTGCATGTGAAGTTATCTAAAGTGTGGAGCTCCTCATGTCCAGGTCTAAGGCTATCACCTGCCTTTATGGACAACTTCTCCCATAATGGCTTTCCACTGTCTACTGGGAAAACATCTTTGGATGACACTCAAACCTAAGACTATTCCTCGTATGTTGCCTTCTTGTTTAGGTTCATTTATTACCACTCCCAGAACCTGCTTTTATTTCTCTTACTTATTTTCCTCTTTCTATTGTATTTCCTCTTTCTATAAGTGGTAGATTTAGGACTTCTACACAAAACCTAAATTCAAGGCCTGTGTTCTTCACCACCACACTCCACCATCCACTATCACTCAGTTCTTCATTCTGCTATTATCCCTCTATTGCTTTACATTCCTTCAATAGGAATGACTAAGAAGAACCACCTAAGAAGAAATGCCTATATATGATTATATGGCACCACCTATTGAATCTTACCTTAAATGCCTGCTAAAGTTAATTGTTTCTTCTCTTTTTCATATTAGGACTTATTTATCCCTACCTCACTTGTTCACTCTTTAAGGCAGAAATTATACCTTCTATTTCTTGATGTGCCGCTGATTGCTAAAGATAATGACTATGATACTGAATAATTATGATCTTAAAAAATCCATTTTACTTGAAGTCCCACCTATAATTGAGAAATGCTTTGTGTATAATGAGTCATGGTGTTGTTTGCTTTCCCTCTCCTATTAATTTGGTGAAATTTCCAGCTAGAACACCATGTCTGTGTAATTTATCATAGGGCCACCCCTCTTTTCCACTGGGGACACCTTCTCCTTGTTCTACATCTGTGTGTGCTTGGGGTAGACACCTGGTGGAAGGTCTGTTCACACCCATGCAGATGGGTGCCGGGCGCACACCGCCCCCTCTTGAAAACTGGCTTGCTACTGAGAGAAATACCTTATGTCCTCTGATCCAAAGCCATGCTGCATGTTTTCCTTACCAAGATTTAAAGAACATACTCTGTTCCCGTCCACATGTGAAAAGTTTGGTTTCAAAATAAAATGTGTCACAATAGCAAAGAAACAAAAGTAGAGAGATATCTTACATCATCAATTGACACATCTTAGTTTTATTGGTTATGTGCATGGTACAAACCCTTCAAAAATGCTCTTAAAAAAAAGATTTACACTTTTAAAAGATGTTTGAGACTCTGCATCATTTAGGGAGAGATCTCAAGACATATTTTCTTTACACTGTCCAGTCTAGACATGATAGTTTAAGAACTATTCATCTTCACTTCTCATACATTTATAATTTCTCTTTTCTTCCACCAGGAAAGTTTTCTTATTCTTAACAAGTACTGATGACCCTGTAGATGGGACAATTACACAACCAGTTCTTATGACTGTAAGGACATTACAATTTCTGTTGCAATTATCTTTTTCTACTGCTGCTGCTGCTGCTGCTAAGTCACTTCAGTCGTGTCTGACTCTTAGTGACCCCATGGACTGCAGCCTACCAGGCTCTGCCAACCATGGGATTTTCCAGGCAAGAGTACTGGAGTGGGGCGCCATTGCCTTCTTCATTTTCTACTAGAGTGCATCTATTAATTCATTAAAAAGCAAACAAACAAAATTGAGCATTAGCTATGAACTGGGGATTTTCGAGTGGTTATACAAACAAACATCAGATAAACTCCTTACCATCCAGCAGAATTGATAGTATCTGTTAAAATGCAAATGTTGTCTAAATAGACTAGTTCATCAAACCACTTATACAAATGGTTTTTCCAGTTACTAGTCAGTCATCCAGCAGAACACTGACTTGGTAGAATGGAACTTGATGCAGGTGAATGTTTGTGAGAGACAGCAGAGATGAAGAAGTATGCACCCAGGCTGATGCCTGAATGAAATTTTATAGATCACATGGACTTGTGAAAGAGTCTAGGTAAATAAAAAGTAAGTTTATAAATTTTAAAGGCACACTTGTTGCAATTTGCATTTTATCTTATGGCTAACCCAGGATAATGCAGACAGCTAAACACTCATGGATGTAGTATTTTCCTCCCAGAAGGTAGATCTGGTCAGGATCCCTTTTTGGTCATATGATTCATATACACAAGAACATGGACTAAATAGTTTTTAAAACAAAAAACATTTTCCCAATCCTTTTCACAGAAAAAAAAAAAAAAAAAAAAGGAAAATTATTAGTGTAACAAATTAGGGTAAAAGTGGTGGCTGCCAGTGGCCTATGGCATCTAGCCCCAGGGGCTTCAGCAGACCCTGTCCTACACAACTTCCCTAGGGGATGGAAGGGTAGTATACTTCCATATATCCGCCTCTCACTTGGGGCACATGAGTATCTTCAGGCACATTCATTAAGAAGTTTTCAGTAGAAGTTGAAATGGTCTTTATAGAGTAAGTCAATATCAACCCGCTTTGATTAACTAGAGTTACGTATATCTCTAACTAAAAAAAAAAATCACAATGACAAATGTTTAGCTTGTAGGATCAATTCAGCAAAGCTATATCTTCTTTGACAAATAAAGACCTTGCCTCTTCCAGAATTTTTGAATACTCTATTTTAAAACAATTGTAAAATACGGAATTTCCTTATTGTTTTGCTCTATAGTCCAGACAATGGGTTTCCCTGGTGGCTCAGACAGTAAAGAATTTGTCTGCAATACGAGAGACCCAGGCTCAATTCCTGGGTCTAGAAGATCTCCTGGAGAATGAAATGGCAGTCTTCTTGCCTGGAGAATTCCATGAATGCGGGAGCCTGGTGGGCCACGGTGTCACAAAGGGTCAGACACAGCTGAGACAACTAACACACAATCCAGGCAATAGAATATTCAAATTAAGACATTGAATAGTATTTATAAAAAGCAAATAAATATCTTCTCCTTAATTTATTATAAAAAAAGAATCACCCATGCAAGTTTTATATCATTTAGTGATGTTATATATGCATAGCATCATGGCATGATGTGATGAAATCAGACCATGATATGATTTCATATTAAATTAGACATCAATTTGCAGCATTAAAATATAGGAAATGGAAAATACACACTCTCATAGAGAAAGAATACATTATTTTTTATCACAGAAATTGTTATTTTTTTTGGGGGGGTGGGGACTGACCATTAGTGGGTAGAGAGGTTTAGTTATAGAAGCCATATCATTTATTAGCTTTACTAATAAAAACAATTCAAACTTAATAAATATTAATATACACAATGAACACAATTTTACTCATTTTTGTATTTTTCTTGACTTTCCATGTTTTCTATAGTAAAAACATACTACTTTTGCTGTTAGAGAAGATTACTTTGATTGGAAGATGACTGAAGAATGTGTCATTGGGAGGAACATGGTCGAGCCTTTCCAGTTTCCCCAAATGGTACACAACTGTGTCCAGGGAACCTTGAATGTGCCATTTCATTGCTCCATGTAATTATCATGCAGTAAGAGATCTTTTAAATATAAATTCAATGCATATTTAGGAGCTGAGCACACTTAATTGAAAGTGCTACCAGTTATCTATTCTAATGAGCTGCTACTAAATTAGGGGAAAAAAAAAATCAGTGGATTATCTGTCCTTTACTTTGAAATCTTTAAATAACTTGGAGAAAGGGAAGTGGAAGTGGGACTTGAGAAACCATTGAGCAATATCACAGTTCTGAGTTTTGCCTCCTGTCTCAGCAAAGCTTTTCCTGTGATTTCATAGCATAGCATTTCACAGGCTTGATGTTTGCTCTGATGAAAACAGTATTGTTATCAAAGTGTGCCCACCCTTCTTCATTTAACATTTATTATTAACATTTATTATTTGAGGATTTAGCTCACAGAGCATTTCTGTTTTGCTTTGATTTTGTTTCAAATGTGCTTCTAGAGATAGATAATATTGACTTTATTGGATTTGTGATAGGTTGCCTTGAGATAGTCATGAGGTTGCAAATAAAGCAAATTTGGCTGTTATCAAATGTAGGAAATAATTTTAAGAATAATACTGATTAATTAGAGTCCCTGCTGTCTTTGAATGTTTTATTTTCAACTCCTGTGATTACAAAAACCTGAGTCTACCTTTAAAAAAATGAATGATTGTGACTTATTTCCTACAAATTTTTCTTAATGTTGAAATCTATATTTTGAAAGTTAAAATCACATGACTAAAATTATTACATGAAAATTGTCTATCATAGTCTGAAGAGTGCTCAGACTTTTACTAAATTTTTCATCCATGTCTTTTGCTGATGAATTATTCTTTCCTCAAATTGATAGACACCAGAGAAAAAATCTGAGAAAAGAAAATGTCCAATCAAAAACCTCAGGAATTATTTTGACTGATGAGTTTGACATTTGTTTACAACTGTAGAATAAGACAAAGAAATATAAAAATATTATTGGTTGCACATTTAAAATATAAAAGCATGTCATGCTTGAATATTTTTTAGACATACAAATATAAGAATAACAATAAACCATAGACATAAGATTGTGGTTGGGAGAATAGTATGTACAGTAAACATATTCACTAAAAAAGAATATAGTGAATTAGAGGCACTCATTCTTCTTATTATTAATTAAAGTGAGATTGTAGTCAATTTGGCTCAGGTGATTGTGTCTTAGCTCAGGTTATAACAATAGAATACCATAGACTAGGTGGCTAAAACAACAGAAACTGATTTCTCACAGTTCTCAAAGCTGAGAAGTCTAAGATCAAGGTGTCAGCGAAGTAGATTTTATTCTGAGGTCGCTTCTGGTTTGTAGGCAGCCACCATCTTCCTATTTGCTCATAGGATCTTTTATTTGGGGGCACATTGGGACAGAGAGAAAGCTCTCTAGTGTCTCTTCTTATTAGGGCACTAATCCCATTATGAGGGCCTCACTCAGATAACCTCATCCCTAATTACTAATATCTCCTAAAACCCCTTTCTCCAGTGTCATAAACCTTGAGGGTTAGAGCTTCAACATAAGAATCTGAGGAAGAGATGCCTTTAAAAGAATAATTTATAAGCTTTAAAACTTTAGAAGCCAAGTAGCGCTGTGTCTCAGAATAATCCTGTGATTTTCATTACTTTTTATATGATGGGAGAACACTGGCCTAACAGTCTGTACCAACTGAGTTTAAATTCTGGTTGTGTAATTTTCTAGTTGTGTGTGACTTTGAATGTTTAGTCTCTACACACTTGTAAACATGTTGTCCTCTTTTCTGTATTCTGAAGTCTAACAATGTTTATTAATATGATTAAAATATAGTATGAAATATAGTAAATATTCAATAAACATTTCTAAAATACTTTTTAAATAAACCTGATAATATATGTTATTAGGGGCTTCCCAGCTGACGCTAGAGGTAAAGAACCCACCTGATAGTGCAGGAGAAAAGAAACACACCATACAACCAAGAGGCCATTAATAGAATAATTACGGTAGGCTATAGACACTGTGAAAGTGAAGTTGCTCAGTCGTGTCCGACTCTTCGCGACCCCATGGACTGCAGCCCACCAGGCTCCTCCATCCGCGGGATTCTCCAGGCAAGAGTACTGGAGTGGGGTGCCATCGCCTTCTCCGGGATAGACACTGTAGTGTGCTATAAAGGGCATATCCTGCCTTTTGATCATCTCGTTATTACACTGAATGCTGAACTTACCACATTCATTATGACCAAAAACTCAGTATAGGGGGGGAAAAAAAAAAGGAGTCTCTAAAGAAATTATCATGCATTTAAGTCACATGCCAAGTTGAGTCAGTAGTTTTAAAGTCATTAAGAAGAAATTTTTCTAATGAAAGTTGTCTGCAAATATGGCATGTAGGATTATAGCATGATCTCTTAAGGGAAACTATTTTTCTTGAGATTCCTAACACTTTTGCTTTTGTTGGTGGTAGTTAGTTGTTTCAAGTTCTTGACCCTCCTGAGTCAAGTTTTTGGTGTGTTTCTCACTCTAGTTGCAAATTTTCTTTAGCATTTAATGAAGAATTTAGAAAAATACATTCAAAATGCTGCAATATAGAACATGTCCTCAGTCTCAGCAAACCTATCACTGGATACATGAATCTGTGTGTTTATGTCTAGACATCTGTTTGATATAAAGATAATAACTTCCGCTCATGAAGTATTTTGCCATGTTTATTTTTTGCCTTATTAAACATAATTCCCAGAATAAAACTGCATCAGTGGCTATTACTGAGTCATTTCCAGTCACACCATTAACTAGAGTAACCAAGATAAGATTTTGGAAATGAGTACTACCTAGAATGAAGGTAGGCTGTAAAAATAGTTTTGGTTGAAACTTGAGTCATTTTGCCATATCTATGAACTTACCAAAATACAACTTAAGAAATCGCAAATGTCTTTAACTTTAAATGACCTTTCCAAGCCCAATTGGAAGTGTTGTTTTCTGTCTTCTATTTATTTGCCTCTCGTTAAAGGTGCTTTTTTCTACTGCATTTATTTAATAGTTTCTTGGGTTAAATAAGCTGCAGAATCTCAACAAACTAATGAGGAAGAGCAAAACAGATACGTGGAATGTGCTCTATATGGAGAAATGGGTATGTCGACTCCCATCCGAATTGTGAATTCCACCATTGCCAGCAGAGAATCTTGGAGACATCAGCTCATTAGCTAACTGACAAAAGAGGTTTCAAGTTATGGATAAAAGGTGTAATGACACCAAGGCAATACGACCTGTCCCATGGTGTTTTACATCATGTCATGATGATATCACAGAACATAAGGAAAGCTTTTTAAATGATTTGCTACATCATTTTCTACCATGGGTTAACAAAGAATATAAATGGCTGCTGATCAATTTGAATTAGTGTAACCACTACCAGAAATTTACAAATAGAAACAATAGTATATTCAAACAGTCCTTAGTTAGAAATGCAGTAGGAAAGACACAGAACCAAAATTAAATGTGACACTGAAAATTCTGGGTCAAGAATGTAGGGCAGCAGCCCTCCTTGCACTTGACTTAAACTAGATTTGAGTAGATTAGGTGGTACTAATAGGCTTGTGGCACAAAACCATGTTGAATGATTCTAGAAGATCACAAAAAGATATGAGGAGATACAGTGATTATCCTACATCTCTATACTGTGGAAAAAATATTGCTATTAAGTATATTAGAATCTAATATTCCTCATCTGCTTGAGATTCTTTAACTTTCTTTAATTGAGGGCGATTTTGAAATGAAATGCTTTCCTCACACCAAATAATGTCTGAATGATTGACTAGTTGAACTAGTGTTGTCAGAAGTGACCAACAAAAATAATAAATGAAAATTTGGGAGCCACCACACTGCACTATTCCAAAGAGACACTATTTGCACTGTTTTATCTATTATAAATGAGAAATATAATTATACTGTATTTTACATAAAAAATAAGACAACTTATTGTGGTACACATATATCTATTGTTTAATCATGCCCCATCTACAGGATTTTAAATATAGATTGATCATATAGTACTTACCTTTAGGATGGCTTATTTAAGGCAGGCCCCAATAATAGTTATAATAGTGAAAGTTGTTAATGAAAGAAAAACAAAAGATATTTTATAATCCATTTATTAATTATTTTATTGATGTGTGTAATCTTTCTTTTTTCCTGACAACAAAATCACTGCAGATGGTGACTGCAGCCATGAAATTAAAAGATGCTTACTCCTCGGAAGAAAAGTTACGACCAACCTAGATAGTATATTCAAAAGCAGAGACATTGCTTTGCCAACTAAGGTCCGTCTAGTCAAGGCTATGGTTTTTCCTGTGGTCATGTATGGATGTGAGAGTTGAACTGTGAAGAAAGCTGAGTGCCAAAGAATTGATGTTTTTGAACTGTGGTGTTGGAGAAGACTCTTGAGAGTCCCTTGGACTGCAAGGAGATCCAAGCAGTCCATTCTGAAGGAGATCAGTCCTGGGATTTCTTTGGAAGGACTGATGCTAAAGCTGAAGCTCCAGTACTTTGGCCACCTCATGCGAAGAGTTGACTCATTGGAAAAGACTCTGATGCTGGGAGGGATTGGGGGCAGGAGGAGAAGGGGATGACAGAGGATGAGATGGCTGGATGGCATCACGGACTCGATGGACGTGAGTCTTGGTGAACTCCAGGAGATGGTGATGGACAGGGAGGCCTGGCGTGCTGTGATTCATGGGGTTGCAAAGAGTTGGACACAACTGAACGACTGAACTGAACTGAACTGAACTGAAGTCTTTTTGTTAATCGCTTATGTGACTGGCCTCTGCACTTTCAATTAAATACCATGTTATTATACTCATCTCTCTTATGTTTTCTTTCCTTCTTTACGGTTAAGTGTCATAATCACCTTAGTCCTCTGAGGTGACATAATGAAGGAGACATAACCCTTGAAATATTCTGAAAAAGAGGAGGCCTTCTGAATTCTGTGACTTGAAAGATGTAAGCATTGTCTTCATGCTTTCACCAGTCCCTGCACAAAGACTTCTTGGCAGGAGAAAGTTGAGAAGAGAAAAATAAATCATAAACTACCAATGTTTAACCTTTCAGATTTTTGTCATAGGTGACTCCAAAGCTGGTCTATGAAACTACCCTCTTCCCCACAACCCTGGAGAAAGCCAGTAAAGTTGGGCTCAATTTTTCTTGTTACCATTCCAATAGTACTATCTTGGGAAGACAACATTTCCAAGAAAGTATGTTCAATTCTGGAAATGCTAATGGGTTGGCAACATTCCCCCAAGTCTTTCTAGCTTGAGGGAAGGAATGAGGGCAGAGTGCAGCAAGTTACAGGGAGTACTTGCATTTTTTAAGTTCTCCAAATTGCTTACCTTCTGATCCCAGGGCTTTGCTTACCTGTGAAACAAGTCCCTTTCCTGGGAATATGCAGTTGCTGTAAAGGATAAGGTAATGCTGGTGACAGGCTATTACCTGTACGAGTATGTGTGTGTGCGTGTGTGTGTGTATGTAAAACTCACATACACGCTTGCCCCAAACCAAACATTTGTTTTCCAACCAGAAAAGAGGAAGTAGATACAGATTCAAGTTTCTTTAGGGATGAGATCATGCTGAGAGGCAAATGAATGGCCACTGTGGGGAATTTATTTCTCCTGCTGAAAAAGCAAAGGCTAATAATAATCGAGGTTGATTTGCAAAATGCACAGCTTTACAATGATCATATGATACCTAGTAATTCTGAAATTGAGGTAAAAAAAGGAAGCACTTCAGAGCCGGAATTATGAAAATCAAGAAGTTGCTTAAAATATTTGAGAGTGTGCTTAGAGAATCAAATGCCATATGCTTTATTTGCTTCTGAAGAGAAATCATGTTTTCTGTTGGAACAAATTACACACACAGGTGTTTGATACAGGGTTTATAAGCTATCAAGAGGAGCCAGAATGTTTGGGGTTGGGGGTAGGAGGTGTTAATTTGGGGAAGGTTGTATGGGGGGAGGATGGAAAGAACAGAACAGAACAAGTAGAAAAAAAAAAGTTTCTTAGCCATATTTGCAAACCGGGTGGAGTTGTTAGAATTAGAATTTACCACCTGAGTGCAAACTAAACTTGATTTATGCAGTCAAATTAGGATTCTACTTCTCAGCTACTTTGTTTATGAGTTGCTGGTATAAGAGAAATGAGAGTAATAATAGATTTAACACATATATTTGCTGGTTCTATGTCAATTTCTGCCTGTTTTATGAGAAGAATATATTAAGCTACTATATTTCCTGCTCATAGGTCTCAATGGAATTGAGTATGACCCATTTAGTTGATGAGTAAACTGAGATTTTAGTTGACTACCATGTGTATAGTATGTGACTGAAGTAACACATATTGTTTCTCAGAGTGACAGATGCTGACACACAAAGCATCAACAGAGTAATCTATCTGGCGAAAGATGCAGTACTCTTTTGGGGATGGAGTCTATAATTAGACTTCATCAATGCAGATTGACCCAGGTTCATAAAATAAGATAGATGGTTTAACATTTCAAAGTTCTGGCTACAGGATATCAAAAAACAAAAGTAGAAAACTATCAAGAGAGTACAAGGCGAACTCCACATACTTTATTATACTACACTGGCTTTTTTACTAATATGCAAACTATTATGGTTCAGTCTATGTGACACCAAAACATCAGATGGAAAGAACAAATTTAGCCTTATTCAGTATATACTGTATATACGTCACTGTGGATGGTGACTACAAGTGTGATGTTAAAAGAGGCTTGCTCCTTGGAAGGAAAGCTATGCAAACCTAGATACCACATTAAAAAACAGACATCACTTTGCTGGCAAAGGTCTGTATAGTCAAAACCATGTTTTTTTCCAGGAGTCACGTATGGATGTGAGAGTTAGATCATAAGGAAGGCTGAACATCAAACGGATGCTTTTAAATTGCGGTGCTGGAGAAGACTCTTGTTAGTCCCTTGGACTGCAAGGAAATCAAGCCAGTCAGTCCTAAAGGAAATCAACCCTGAATATTCATTGGAAGGGTTGGTGCTGAAGCTGAAGCTTCAATATTGTGGCACCTGATGTGAAGCACTGACTCATTGGAAAGGTCCTAATGCTGGGAAAGATTGCTGCTGTTGCTGCTAAGTCACTTCACTCGTGTCCGACTCTGTGCAACCCCATAGACAGCAGCCCACCAGGCTCCCCTGTCCCTGAGATTCTCCAGGCTAGAACACTGGAGTGGGTTGCCATTTCCTTATCCAATGCATGAAAGTGAAAAGTCAGCGACCCCATGGACTGCAGCCTACCACTCTCCTCCATCCATGGGACTTTCCAAGCAAGAGTACCGGAGTGGGAAAGATTGAGGACAGGAGAAAAAGGGGGCTATAGAGGATGAGATGGCTGGATGGCATCACCGACTCAATTAACATGAATTTGAGTAAACTCTGGAAAATAGTGAAGGACAGCAAAGTTTGGCATGCTGCAGTCCATGGGATCACAAAGTTGGAAATGACTTAGTGACTGAACAACAAAGTAGATGATTTAAAATTGTCAGAATAATTCTTTGGAGGAAAAGACTCCCACGACTGGTCTGCATAAAATGGTCTCCCTCTAGCCTCTTTTCCAGTAAGGAAGGATTCAGAAACAAATGTATCCGAATGAAATTTGTAACTTTTAAGAATTCTGAAAGCATGTTTTTAAAAATACTTCCAAAGCAGTTGAAGATGAACTATCTACAACAAACAGAAAATTAACCATTTTAACTCTCACAATTATTTTAATTATGACAAATTTTCTCAACTTTAAAACTAAATTGTTTATTATCCAAGAATGGTTGAATATTACTATTTATCTCTGATTAAATATTAAATTATTAAGTTCATTTCCATTGTTCTTTATTTTCTAAAACTAAATGCAAAAGCTCATGTTTTGCATTCTATTAAAGATAAGTTTTTCAAAATTAAGCAAAAATAATTGAGCATAAAACAATTCCTTAACAGTATCTTGCAGAAATTAACCAGTGGCAAAAGTAATAGGATATTAAAATCCTTAGTCAGTCATTTTACTGTTGATAACTTGTACCAAAGCCAACATCCTAGAAGCCCAATATGAAAATATCTTTCTTCTCAGTGTAATCAATAATAAACCCATTGGTGGTTTTTGAACAGAATCATTCATAATTGATTTGAATAATCTGGAAAATGTTGGTAAATATAATTTGACATACCTTCTATTTTTTTTAACACTTTTTTATTTTTATTTTTTTAAAGCAAAAGAGTGTTTATTATTATTGCCTTTAATAGTAATCATGGCTAGTATTATAACATTTATTGAACTCTTACACCTCAGGCACTATTATGAGCATTCAGAAGAGTATAAGATGCATTTTAATTACAAAGAGACAATTCTTGTCAATAATTTGTTCCTTTCCAGTTTTATTTATTTATTTATTTATTTTTTATTTTTTTAATTTTAAAATCTTTAATTCTTACATGCATTCCCAAACATGAAGCCCCCTCCCACCTCCCTCCCCATAACATCTCTCTGGGTCATCCCCATGCACCAGCCCCAAGCGTACTGTATCCTGCGTCAGACATAGACTGGCGATTCGATTCTTACATGATAGTATACATGTTAGAATGCCATTCTCCCTTCTATCTATTTTTGAGGGAATATTATAATTCTGGAAATCAGATGAATTGAAAAACATTAAGAAAAATAATATGCTCTTTTGCAACTTGGTTGCAAAGATATTTGAATCTTTAAGGAGCCCATAACTCTATAATATTTATTTATTTTTGTTCTGATTATAACTGCTTGAAAATATGTGTGGAGGTAGAGCAAGGGAGTTCAAATGCAGTAACTCATCACTGGTAAATTCCCCAAAGTAGATGACTCAACAACATATAACCTCCCCAATCTGTATCAGTTTTGTAAACATAAAGACTAGTGATAATTATGGCATATGTAACTCAATAATGAAAAGAGATATATTTGAACAGTAAAATTGTTTTCTCTGTGTAATTCACTGTCTTTACTTACAAAAAAAGAGAAGTGAAAAGAAAGGAGAAAATGAAAGATATACCTATATGAATGCAGAGTTCCAAAGAATAGCAAGCAGAGAGAAGAATGCCTTCCTCAGTGATCAATGCAAAGAAATAGAGGAAAACAATAGAATGGGAAAGACTAGAGACCTCTTCAACAAAATTAGAGATATTAAGGGAACATTTCATGCAAAGATGAGCACAATAAAGGACAGAAATGGTATGGACCTAACAGAAGCAGGAGACATTAAGAAGAGGTGGCAAGAATACACAGAAGAACTACAGAAAAAAGATCTTCACAACCCAGATAATCATGATGGTGTAATCACTCACCCAGAGCCAGGCATCCTAGAATGTGAAGTCAAGTGGGCCTTAGAAAGCATCACTACGAACAAACCTAGTAGAGGCGATAGATTCCAGTGGAGCTATTTCAAATCCTGAAAGATGATGCTGTGAAAGTGCTGCACTCAATATGCCAGCACATTTGGAAAACTCAGCAGTGGCCACAGAACTGGAAAAGGTCAATTTTCATTCCAATCCCAAAGAAAGGCAATGCCAAAGAATGCTCAAACTACCACACAATTGTACTCATCTCATACACTAGTAAGTGATGCTTAAAATTCTCCAAGAGAGGCTTCAACAATACAGGAACCATGAACTTCAAGCTGGTTTTAGAAAAGGCAGAAGAACCAGAGATCAAATTGCCAACATCTGCTGGATCATCAAAAAAGCCAGAGAGTTCCAGAAAAACATCTATTTCTGTTCTATTGACTATGCCAAAGCCTTTGACTGTGTGGAACACAATAAACTGTGGAAAATTCTTCAAGAGATGGGAATACCAGACCACCTGACCTGCCTCTTGAGAAACCTATATGCAGATAAGGAAGCTACAGTTATAACTGGACATGGAATGACAGACTGGTTGCAAGTAGGAAAAGGAGTACATCAAGGCTGTATATTGTCAACATAATTATTTAACTTATATGCAGAGTAAGTACATCATGAGAAATGCTGGGCAGGTGAAGCACAAGCTGGAATCAAGATTGCCAGGAGAAATATCAATAACCTTAGACATGCAGATGACATCACCCTTATGGCAGAAAGTGAAGAAGAATTAAAGAGCCTCTTGATGAAATGAAAGAGGAGAGTGAAAAAGTTGGCTCTAAAATCACTGCAGATGGTGACTGCAGCCACAAAATTAAAAGATGCTTACTCCTTGGAGGAAAAGTTATAACCAACCTAGACAGTGTATTAAAAAGCAGAGATATTACTTTGTCAACAAATCTTCGTCTAGTCAAGTCTATGATTTTTCCAGTAGTCATGTATAAACATGAGAGTCAGACTATAAAGAAAGCTGAGCACTGAGGAATTGACACTTTTAAACTGTGGTGTTGAAGCAGACTTTTGAGAGTCCCTTGGACTGTAAGGAGATCCAACCAGTCCATCCTAAAGGAGATCAGTCTTGAGTGTTCATTGGAAGGACTGATGTTGAAGCTGAAACTCCAATACTTTGGCCACCTGATGCAAAGACCTGACTCATTTGAAAAGACCCTGATTCTGGGAAAGAATGAAGGTGGGCGGATAAAGGGACAACAGAGGATGAGATGGTTTGAAATCATCGCCGACTCAATGGACATGAGTTTGAGTAAACTCCGGGAGTTGGTGATGGACAGGGAGGCCTGGTGTTTTGCAGTCCATGGGGTCACAAAGAGTCAGACATGACTGAGTGACTGAAGTGAACTGAACTGATAGATATATTTACTCCAGTGCAAATGAGTAGTTTCTTTACCCTTTATCACATTAGTGACTTTATTTACAGGATTTTAAAACATACTTTAGAAGATAAAGGAATAATTGCTTAATCTGGAAAATTTTGCAATGTTGTATAGTAAGAGTAAGAAGCATTTAAAAGATGTGGATTTTTCTTTCTTTTTTTTTTTTTAATAACTGATCCCTGTCTGAGGATAATTGATATAAGGTCATAATGGATTACTACCTTGTCTTATTTTTTACTAAAGATTCATTCTGATGGGGCATAGGGGAGTTGGGAAAGATTTTTTCTTTAAAGTAATTCTCTTAAATAACCAATGATAAGCAGAAAATTTCTTCATTAGTATTGACTGCTACTTTTTACTTCAATTATTACTAAGGGAAGTCAAATATGTACCTTTAAGATGTTAAATAACTGCTTTTCCTTTAATATAGGCTATGTGTGTATAAATTTTAGTACTAAGTGGGATTGTCTCCTGTCTTTTTGTTTCTTTGTTATTTATTTTAAGAAAATCATCTAGTGATTTTCAAAGCTTAAGTGTTTGACAGCTTAGCTCAGGTTCATAAGATCTTTATTTGCCACTTAAATTTAAGTTCCAAACCTAAGGAGTACCATTACAGATATACTTCAAAAAGGCAAATAGATTTCCAGTAAAAAACTTTTAAGAATAAAACTATGGCATGAAAAATGCATTTAGCAGTTTTTCAACAGTTATGTTCTAATAAAATTAATGTGGGTATATAATTAAAAATTTTAAAGTCCTTTAAATTATTTTAATCATGGTGGGCTCTTTCCTGCATTTATCTTCAGTGGGCTTTGTGAAATACTCATGGTATATATCTTCACAATCTGGAATTAACTAGTTGGATTTTCATTTTCTTCCATTGGTTAAAATAGGTTGAAATTTAGGAATAATTGTCTTTTATTTCTCTCTCTGCCTTTACTGGCAGTTATTTTCTGGCAACAGATTAACTATACAAATGAAGTGTACATGTAGATTATATACTGAAAAAGTTATAAGTGACATTTTAGCTGTGATACTTTATGAAGATTAAACCTAATTGATTCACTTGAGTTGAAGTCATAAGTTTCAATGAATATCCAGGTAACATTCTCAGAGAGTAACTGATAAGTAAAATAATTAGAAAAGGAGGCATTAATCATTTTAAAAAGAATACCATTTTCAGACTATATGGATTTCAGCCAGAAGAATAGAAACCAGACCAATATGGGGCCACATTTGGCTGACTCAGTATAAAAACACTGAGATGTGATGGTGTTGGTGTACTGACATCACTCTCTTGGGACTAATCATTTGGAATGCAGGTGGCAGAGCAAGACTGATCTCATTGCAAAATAGTTAACCCGTGCAAACCAAATTTTTTCAGGACCTACAACTGCATGTTCTGTCCATTCCAATCATTTTAATAAGGAATCTACACAAGTAGCATTAAATATTAAGTTGAAGATGCTATCGGTAATCTAGGACCATATCTTCTACTTGTCAATGAAAGCATATATTTAGGTATTAATTAAAACTTTAAATATCAGTTGGACTAAAGTCTTGTAGAAAAGCCTAATAGTCAGTATGTGTAGATTACCATTACTTTTCTGCCATCTATTCAATAAAACAATATATTTTATCCGTTTCTCCCTCCTCCCAACTTCCTTTCTTCTTCCCTTCTTTCCTTCCTACCTATGGACAAGGTAGTATCTAAATTTAATGTTATAAACTTCTAAGATGTGGAAAGAGTTGTGTAAACTGAATCAGAATAATTCTGCATCTGTGTAACCTTATCTTTTTAGGTAGATATGTTGCTATTATAAAGTTATAGATGTACAATACAATTTAAAAAAATTCTAAGCTTCTTCTTTAATGTCATCCAAAAATAAAACCACCAAAGTTAAAAATTATCTTTAAGATTCAATCTGGGTTTTTGATTCAGAGTTTGGATGGCACCATGTCCAGATATGTGACCTAATAGTCATTAAAGATACAAACCTAAATCAAACCTTATTCAAGACATTCCCAACTGATAATGTTTTATCCCTTCAAGCTATCTGATTCCTTGATGTCCTTGCATTTGCATTTTTTTCTAAATATCAAGACAGAAAACCTTGGAATCTCAAAGGAAGAATAAATTACATAACTGATTAATAATAATTGTTGTTTGCTTAGTAATTATCCCCAAGTTTTCAAGGAAATACTTCTGTTATTCTTACACAGTGAAAATACATATGGACAACCTTTTGGTGCAACTACATGCAGATGAGTTTTATAAGATAAAAAACTAAACAATATTTGGAAAGAGCAATAATTTACTGAAAGGTGGAAGGTAATTTTCTTGAGGAAATTAGTTTTTTCTGAACTAGGTAAGTTATCAAAGGGAGAAGGAAGATGACAGTCTATTTGTAGCCATCATTTAAAATCCATACCATTCAATCCCTGGGTCAGGGAAGATCCCTAGAGAGAGAAATGGCAAGCACTCCAGTATTCTGGCCTGAAAAAGCCCATGGACAGAAGAGCCTAGTGGGCTACAGTCCAATGGGTCACAGAGTCAAACATGACTGAGCAGCTAAGCGCAGCACACACACAGCACCATAGCCTTCTCATAGGAACTCATTATAAAAAGCACCCCTCACTATGCAAGGTTGTACAAGTAAACGTTCTTCGTTTGGATGGCCTTAAAGGAGGCTTGCAATGACAGATGGTTTGGTTAATTACAAAATTAAACTTTATGCTAGGGAGACATAATTTCAGTGAATAATATTTTCCAGACAGAGTTTAATAAGCAGCTTGTGGTTGAGTAGCCTTTTGCCCAAAAAAGGGAACCAGGTCTCTGTGACTACCTTCTGCATTCAGAGACCATGAGAGTAGAGGATGTCAACTTGACCACCCTAGGAAATGAGTTCCAGTAACCTTATCAGAGCCTGTCAGAATGACCCCACCCTAGATGTTGTGAAAGAAGGACTGTTGAAATAGCACCTGGCATTTCACCCTGAACTCCTATAACACTTGCTGATTCACTGACCACAGTGAAGGGAAAGTACAAGGGATGTTCAGCTGGCCTTCCTGGGGGAGTCCTGCTGGTAAACATGGACTCATCTGAGAAATCATAGGTTTTAACAGTCACATAAAAGAAATCTTGATGTATTTTTGAAATGTGGTAAGGCAAGTCACTGTTTAAAACGTTGCACTTTACAAGGATTAAAAATTAGATATCTGAATATTAGCAAAAAGAATGTTTTTTACAATCATGGATACTTTATGGTTGTTTTTTATGTATTTTATTAATGAAAAGTAGTTGGAGTGATTAGCATCTAGTATAACCAGAAGCCTACTTTTTGATGAACAAAATTATCTGGAGAGTTTCTCAAAGTTTCTCCAGATAATTTGGGAAGACTATGCTTGACTCTACTTGACAAACTTGAATGAGGTAGAAAGAAGAGGTTTTGTACAGAGGCTACTAGTTCTGACATTTTTAGTTTTAGAAATAGTATCCAATCTGAGTAGAATCAAGGAGGACTTATTTGCTTCTGTAAAAGTTTAGAAAATTAGTAATATATGCAATATTATATAAGATTTAATTTAAAATTTTTACGTATGTTTTTGTACATAGCTATGGCTATACATGTAAATACTAGATTTATAGAGGGATGAGTCTGCACTTGTTGCTTGTTCCTCAGGAAATAGACAAAAAGAAATTCAACCAATTTCTCTCCAATAAAATGATGACTGCTTTTACTAAATCAAAACCATATTCAGAGGAACAGTTGATAAATTAACTGCCACTCAGAAAGCATTCAAATGACTATCCTATCATGAAATTTTCCTGTTCAATTCTATTAACCATACCTTCAGTAGTTTTTTCGGAAATGTTACTTACAAGATGGTGTAATCACTTTTTTCATCTTTTTATTACTAGAATTTCCACAGAGTATGGCACATTTTGAATGGAACATGTTTAAATTAGTAACTGACTGACTCAGACTACTCAGAATATAACTATCAAAACTTAATTCAACAAATGCTTGTATAAAATAATGTTTAGCTAAGAGAATCAGGAGATTTTATATATATATCTACTCCCTGAACTTAAAAAAAAAAAATTACTCTGGTTTTCATGGTGATAACAGACTGTGATCTAATGACCTAGGGGAAGAATTGTGACAAATGACATAAAATTTGTTAGAAAATCATCACAATAAGACAGAAGATACGATTTCTTTCCTTCTTTTGTTACATTTTTATTGGCTGTGTTGGGTCTTCATTGCTGTGCAGAGTTTTCTCTATTTGTGGTACATGGGCTTATTGTTGCAGTGGTTTCCTTGTTACAAAGCACAGGCTCTCTAGAGCAGAGGTATTCAGTAGTTGTAGAGTTTAGCTGTTCCATGACTTGTGGGATCTTCCCAGACCAGGGATCAAACCCATCTCCTCCATTGGCAAATGGATTCTTTACTACTGAGCCACCAAGGAAGCCTCACAATTTCTCTGATTAGAATATTTCTATAGGTTAGTAGAAGAGTGAGTGAAAAAAGTGAATCAACATATATTGTGTTCCTTTTAAATGTGCTGTGTATTGCAGCATTTTACCTTAATGAAATGGGTAAGAACTTAGAAGAGTAAGGCTCAGGGCAATTGTTAACTGTTTAGGACAAACAGAATGATAGAAATCTTAGCAAATTTAAAGCATATTTTCGTGTAAGAATGTTTAATTTTAAAATAAACTATGTTGAAGCATAATGGGGAAACAATGGAAACAGTGTCAGACTTTATTTTGGGGGGCTTCAAAATCAGTGCAGATGGTGATTGCAGCCATGAAATTAAAAGACGCTTACTCCTTGGAAGAAAAGTTATGACCAACCTAGATAGCATATTCAAAAGCAGAGATATTACTTGGCCGACTAAGGTCCGTCTAGTCAAGGCTATGGTTTTTCCTGTGGTCATGTATGAATGTGAGAGTTGGACTGTGAAGAAGGCTGAGCGTCGAAGAATTGATGCTTTTGAACTGTGGTGTTGGAGAAGACTCTTGAGAGTCCCTTGGACTGCAAGGAGATCCAACCAGTCCATTCTGAAGGAGATCAGCCCTGAGATTTCTTTGAAAGGAATGGTGCTGAAGCTGAAACTCCAGTACTTTGGCCACCTCATGCGAAGAGTTGACTCATTGGGAAAGATTCTAATGCTGGGAGGGATTGGGGGCAGGAGGAGAAGGGGACGAGAGAGGATGAGATGGCTGGATGGCATCACTGACTCGATGGGCGTGAGTCTGAGTGAACTGCGGGAGTTGGTGATGGACAGGGAGGCCTGGCGTGCTGTGATTCATGGGGTCGCAAAGAGTCAGACACGACTGAGCGACTGAACTGAACTGAAGCGAAGCATACTATGCATTTAACAAAATATACCCATTTTAAGCATATTGTAAAGATGTGCACATAAGATCACCACCACCACAATTAATATAGAATATTTTCATCAACTCATAAAGTTTCTTTGTGTCCCAAATTAGTCAACCTCCTTCTTCCAATCAACTCCAGGAAACCACAGATCTGTTTTCTGTCACCATGTATTGCACTTTGCTTCACATATAATTTTGCACCAAAGGCACAGTACAGTTTATACTCTTTAGTGTCTGGCAGATTTCTGTAAGTTTAGTGGCTATGAGCTCCATCCATGTTGTATCATGTATTATCACCAGTTCTCCCTTTCTTTTACCTGACTGCAATTAAGTCCACTGTATTCCATTGTTTGCGTTTACCACAATTTGTTTACCTTCTAGTCTGATGATAGACATTTGGATTGTACCTAGATTTTGGCTGTTAAGAATAAAGCTTTTTTGTTTTCTAAAAAGTTTTATTTGTTATATGTGGACATATTTTTTCATTTCTGCTAGGTAAATAGAACCTAGCAGAAATGAAAAAATACAGAATTGCTAAGTTATATGGAAAGTATAAGTTTGATTTTATCAGAGAAGGGCAAGCAACTCTCCAAACTGAAAGAGCTTTTGGTACATCCAATTTTCCATCAGAAAGGTATGATATTTCCAGTTGTTCCCCATTTTCACTTTTGCTTGTCAGGGTTTCTTTCTTTCTTTCTTTCTTTTTGCTTTCTTTTATTTGCTTGTTTGCCTTTCTTTAAGCATGTAGTAGTTTATCACTTGGTTTTAATTTGTTGACCAATGATGTTGAACACAGTTCTATGTATTTATTGGCCATTTGTATTTCTTCCTTTGTAAAGCCTTATTTCTCATACTTTGTCCTTTTAATACGATTTGAATATAAAATGTTGTTTGGTATATGCACTATGAATATTTTTCCTAGGCAGTGGCTTTCCTTTTCATTTTCTTAACAATGTTGTTTTTTTAGGGGCAGAATATTTTAATTGTGCTAAGTTCAATTTATCCTTTTCTCTAATGATTAATGAGAGTTTTTTGAGTAAATATTTGCTTAGCCTAAAGTTTTGAAGATTTTTTTTTTCATCTTTTCCACCAAAGTTTTATTACTTTAGCTTTTAAATTTAGTTCTTTGATCTATTTGAGGTTAATTTTTGTGTAAGGATGAAGAGAAAAGCTGAAATTATTTTTTCACTTAGATATACTTAGATATTTTTTCACTCAGATATTTTCCAGCACTTTTTTTTTTAAAGCTCCATTAATCCATTAAATAGCTTTGGCAGTAGTGTCAGAAGCTAGTTGATCCTATCAATATTCTATTAAATTATCTAGTGTCTGTTACCAAAATCATACAATCTTGATTACATTAGCCTTTTTATTAATAGGTGTCATTAAAGTAGCTTGTATATGTCTCCAAGAATTGTTTTTCTTTTCGAATTGCTTTGAATTTTCTATATTATTTGCTTTTAGAAATTTACACACTCACACATATATACGTACAATTGTCGTCGGGATTTTTCTTTGGACTCCTTTGAATTAATAGAGTAAATTGAATGAACTGGCATCTTAAAAAATTTATTCTTTCAATGCATAGAACATTTATTTATTTAATAGGTTTGCAGTCTAGGTTTTTCACATATTTTGCTAATATCATTAATTTTTCCATATTTATGATATATTAATTGCCATTTAAAAATACATTTTCCCACCTATTCATTGAGGATTATAGAAACACAATAATTTTTTTTTGCATATTGACCTTACATCCCAAGAACTCAATAAGTTACTAGTTCTACTGTTATGTATAGATATTAGATTCTTAGATTTTTATATATATGAGTATATGCTTTTCCTTAATAAAGACAATATTATTTCTTCTGTTGTAATATTTAAATCTTTTATTTATTTTTCTTGTCTTAAAGCACAGACTAAGGCTTCCATTATGATAATCAATGTAAGTATTTACTAAGAGGAAGCTTTCTTGTCTTGTTTATATCTTAAAAGAAAGTATACACAGTCACTCCTTGTAAACAAGAAATAATATTTCAAAAGAACTCTTTTTTCCTGAAGAGTAGGCCACAACAGTGGGCTTAAAGTATTCAGTAAACCATATTGTCAACAGGTACGCTGTCATCCAGGCTTTGTTATTCCATTTATAGAGCACAGGCAGAGTAGAGTTAGCATAATTCCTAAGGGATCCAAAACTTTGAGAAAGGTAACTGAGTATTGACCTCATCTTAAAATGGCTAGCTCCCTCAACTCCTTCAAAACAGTCAGCCTGTTCTTTTTAAGCTTTGAAGCCAGGCATTAACTTCTCCTCTCTGGTTATGAAGCTCTTTTATAGCAGGCTGTTTGTCCAATGAAAAATATATTGTTTATCATAGCCACTCTCCTTAATCATCTTAGCTAGATCTTTTAGATGGCTCACTGCAGATTCTACGTCAACACTTGCTGCTTCGATTTGCACTTTTATGTTATGAAGATGGCTTCTTTCATTAATCCTTATGAACCAATTTCTTCTAGCTTCAGTCTTTGCTCTGCAGCTTCCTTATCACTCTCTGCCTTCATAGACTTGAAAAGAATTAAGGCCTTGCTCTGGATTAGGCTTTAGCTTAGGGAGATGTTGTGGTTGGCTTGATTTTCTATCCAAACCTCTAAAACATTCTCCATATTAGCAATGAGTTTATTTAGCTTTCTTATCATTTCTGTGTTTACTAGCATAGCACTTTCAACTTCCTTAAAGAACTTTCTCTTCACATTCAAACTTGGCTTACTGGTGCAAGAGGCCTAGTTTTCAGCCTGTCTAGGCTTTCAACAAGCCTTTCTCCTAAGCTTAATCATTTCTAGCCTTTGATTTAAAGTTAGACACATGATCGGTTACTTGAACACTTAGAGGCCATTGTGAAGTTATTAATTGGCCTAATTACAATGTAGTTTTGTTTCAAAGAAAAGGGAAGGTTAAGGAGAGAGGGAGGTATGGGGGAGATAGCCAATGATTGGAGTAGTCAGAAATTCAGTTCAGTTCAGTCACTCAGTCATATCTGACTCTTTGTGACCCCATGAACCACAGCATGCCAGGCCTCCCTGTTCATCACCAACTCCCAGAGTCCATCCAAACCCATGTCCATCGAGTCAATGATGCCATCCAGCCATCTCCTCCTCTGTCATCCCCTTCTTCTCCTGCCCTCAATCTTTCCCAGCATTAGGGTCTTTTCAAATGAGTCAGCTCTTCGCATCAGGTGGCCAAAGTACTGGAGTTTCAGCTTCACCATGAGTGCTACCAATGAACACCCAGGACTGGTCTCCTTTAAGATGGACTGGTTGGATCTCCTTGTAGTCCAAGGGACTCTCAAGAGTCTTCTCCAACACCACAGTTCAAAAGCATCAATTTTTCGGTGCTCAGCTTTCGTTATAGTCCAACTCTGACATCCATACATGACCACTGGAAAAACCATAGCCTTGACTAGACAAACCTTTGCTGGCAAAGTAATGTCTCTGCTTTTTAATATACTGTCTAAGTTGGTCATAACCTTCCTTCCAAGGAGTAAGCGTCCTTTAATTTCATGGCTGCAATCACCACCTGCAGTGATTTTGGAGCCCAGAAAAATAAAGTTAGCCACTGTTTCCACTGTATCCCCATTTATCTGCCATGAAGTGATGGGACTGACTGGATGCCATAATCTTAGTTTTCTGAACGTTGAGCTTTAAGCCAACTTTTTCACTCTCCTCTTTCACTTTCATCAAGAGACTCTTTAGTTCTTCCTCACTTTCTGCCATAAGGGTGGTGTCATCTGCATATCTAAGGTTACTGATATTTCTCCTGGCAATCTTGATTCCAGCTTGTGCTTCCTCCAGCCCAGTGTTTCTCATGATGTACTCTGCATATAAGTTAAATAAGCAGGGTGAGAATATACAGCCTTGACATACTCCTTTTCCTATTTGGAACCAGTCTGTTTTTCCATGTCCAGTTCTAACCGTTGCTTCCTGACCTGCATACAGGTTTCTCAAGAGTCAGAACTTACATAATGTTTAAAAATTAAGCTTGCTATCTTATATGGTCATGATTTCGGGTGCCCCTAAACAATTATAATAGTAATATCAAAGATTTCTGATCACAGGTTATCATATAAAATATAATAAAAACAAAAGTTTGAAATACTGTGACAATTATCAGAATGTGATGCAGAGACAGGAAGTGAGCAAATGCTGTTGGAAAACTGAAGCTGATAGACTTGCTTGAGGCAGAGTTTCCACCAATCTGCAATTTGTAAAAAGCACAATATTTGTGAAGCACAATAAAGCAAAGTGTAAAAACAAAAGTATGCCTACAGTCTCCCTATATTCTTGCTCTATATAACACATATCTTAATAAATGTATTGTTTTCTGGCCTGCAATATAGGCTGCCTCAGTCAATATTCCAGTATACCTAAAAGGAATATGGATCTGGTATTGATGATAGGATGGTTGGTGTCCTATAAATGTAATTAAAGTCAAGTTGGTTTGTAATATTGTTCACATCTACTTTACTGTAATTTTTTTGTCTACTTAAACTATTAATTTCTGAGACAAGAGTGTAAAAATTTCCAAACAATTGATTCCATTTGTTCTTTTGTTGTCTTTTTTTCATTTATAGCAGTTGTTATATCATTTATTTTGAAGTTCTGGTAATAGGTACATAGATATATTTATCAATATGTTTGATCCTTTTATCTCTGATACAGTTCTTAACCTGAAATCTACTCTACCTGATATTAATATAGTCACTTCACCTTTCATTTAGTTAGAGGTTGAGCAGTATTTCTTTTTTATATAGTTTATATGGTTTTTCCAATGGTCATGTATGGATGTGAGAGTTGGACTGTGAAGAAGGCTGAGTGCTGAAGAATTGATGCTTTTGAACTGTGGTGTTGGAGAAGACTCTTGAGAGTCCCTTGGACTGCAAGGAGATCCAACCAGTCCATTCTGAAGGAGATCAGTCCTGGGATTTCTTTGGAAGGAATGATGCTAAAGCTGAAACTCCAGTACTTTGGCCACCTCATGATGAAGAGTTGACTCACTGGAAAAGACTCTGATGCTGGGAGGGATTGGGGGCAGGAGGAGAAGGGGATGACAGAGGATGAGATGGCTGGATGGCATCACTGACTCAATGGGTGTGAGTCTGAGTGAACTGCGGGAGTTGGTGATGGACAGGGAGGCCTGGCGTGCTGAGATTCATGGGGTTGCAAAAGAGTCTGACATGACTGAGCGACTGAACTGAACTGAACTGATATGTTTTAGTGATTAAATTATACTTCTGGTTAATAGCATATAACAGGTTCCTGATTTTTTTTTTTTTCTAGTGTTATAGTCTCTTTCTTTGATTGCAATATTTGGATCGTTATATTTAATGTGATTATTGATAAGATTATGTTCAAACCTGTCATCCTGCTACTTGTTTCCTATCTAACCAATCTATATATATTTTTTTAATTTTTATTTTTACTTTATTTTACTTTACAATACTGTATTGGTTTTGCCATACATTGACATGAATCCACCACGGGTGTACGTGCAATCCCAAACATGAACCCCCCTCCCTCCTCCCTCCCCACAACATCCCTCTGGGTCATTCCCGTGCACCAGCCCCAAGCATGCTGTATCCTGCATCAGACATAGACTGGTGATTCGATTCTTACATGATAGTATACATGTTTCAATGCCATTCTCCCAAATCATCCCACCCTCTTCCTCTCCCTCTGAGTCCAAAAGTCCGCTATATACATCTGAGTCTTTTTTGCTGTCTTGCATACAGGGTCATCATTGCCATCTTTCTAAATTCCATATATATGTGTTAGTATACTGTATTGGTGTTTTTCTTTCTGGCTTACTTCAGTCTGTATAATCGGCTCCAGTTTCATCCATCTCATCAGAACTGATTCAAATGTATTCTTTTTAATGGCTGAGTAATATATTTACTCCAATTTTCTTCTTTTTCTCTTATTTTAAATTAATTGGATATTCTTTAAAATTCCATTTTACCCACACTGTAGGCTTATAAGTTTTACTTCTTTCTTTTAGTTTTCTAGTAATTGCTCTAGAGATACAGAATATATCTTAAACCTATCACATTCCATCTGTGAATAATAGATGATACTTCATGTAGAATATAAGAATACTTCAAGCATATATATCCATCCCTTCTTAGTTGTTTTCTTGTTTTTATGCATTTTATTTCCACATATTTAAAGGACTCCATAATATACAGTTGTTATTTTTGCATTAAATATTTTATTAATTTTTAAAGCATCTTCATTTTTCAATGATTTTTTTATTTTCAAAATTTCCTGGTATATTTGATGAGAATGTGTCTTTGATGCAATCTTTGATATTACCAATTGCTTAAGAGTGAGATGATATTAAAATTCTTCTTTTATTGCCTTTTGGATATATTAGTATGAGAGTGATGCATTTAAATTTTCTAAAATAATAGTAAAATTGTCTATTTTCATTGTATTTTTGTCAAATTTTGAAACTTGATTTTAACTTTTTCCGGTGTTATAATCTCTGTCTTGAATTACAATGCTTCAATCATTATATTTAATGAAGTTATTGTACATGGTGACCTCACTATGTTCACATCCTGGTGAGTTTAATCTGATATATATTTTTTTAATTGATGTGGTTATGAGAATATAGAAAAACAGGTAACATTCCTACCATGTTGGGAATGTAAACTGGTGAAGCAACTGTGGAAAACAGTATGGAGGTTCATAAAAATATTAAATATAATTACCATATGATCTAGCGATTCCACTTCTGGGAAGTTTGCCAAAGGAAATACAAATATTAATTAAAAAATATATGAAATCCTATGTTTCCAAGGCAAAACATTCAATATCACAGTAATGCAAGTCTATGCCCCAATCACTAGTGTCGAAGAGGCTCGAATTGAATGGTTCTATGAAGACCTACAAGACCTTCTAAAACTAACACCAAAAAAAATAAAAGTTGTCCTTTTCATCATTAGAAACTAGAATACAAAAGTAGTAAGGTAGTAGATACCTGGAGTAACAGGCAGGTTTGGCCATGGAGTAAAGAATGAAACAGGGCAAAGGCTAACATATCTTTGCCAAGAGAACACATTGTTCATAGGACACACCCTCTTCCAACAGCAAAAGAGATGACTCTACACATAAACATACCAGATGCTCAATACCAAAATCAGATTGAATATATTCTTTGGATCTGAAGATGGAGAATCTCTACATAGCCAGCAAAATCAAGACCGGGAGCTGACTGTGGCTCAGATCACGCACTCCTTATTGCAAAATTCAGACTTAAAGAAAGTAGAGGAAAAAAATTAGGCCATTCGTGTATGACCTAAATCAAGTCCTTTACGATTATACTGTATAAGTGACAAATAGATTCAAGAGGTTAGATCTGGTTAACAGACTGCCTGAAGAACCATGGGCAGAGGTTTGTAACATTGTACAGGAAGCTGTGATCAAAACCATTCCCAAGAAAAACAAAGGCAAAATTGTTGTTTGAGAAGGTCTTACAAATAGCTGAGCAAAGAAGAGAAGGAAAAGCAAATGAGAAAAGGAAAGATATACCCACATGAATGCAGAGTTCCAAAGAAAAACAAGGAGAGAGAAGAAAGCCTCCCTAAGTGAACAGTGGAAAGAAAGAGAGGAAAACAATAGAATGTAAAGACTAGAGATCTCTTCAAGAAAATTAAAGATACCAAGGGAATAACTCATGCAAAGTTGGGCACAATAAAGGACAGAAACAGTATGGACCTAACAGAAGCAGAAGATATTAAGAAGAGGTGGCAAGAATACACAGAAGAACTGTTCCAAAAGGATCCTAATGACCTGGATAACCGCAATGTTGTGATCACTCACGTAGAGCCAGACATCCTGGAGTATGAAGTCAAGTGGGTCTTAGGAAGCATCATGACGAACAAAGATAGTGGAGGTGACGGAATTCCAACTGAGCTATTTCAAATCCTAAAGGATAATGCTGTCAAAGTGCTACACTCAATAAGCCAGCAAATTTGGAAAACCCAGCAGTGGCCACAGGACTGGAAAAGGTCAGTTTTCATTCCAACCTCAAAGAAAGGCAATGCAAAAGAATGTTCAAACAACTGCACAATTGCACATATTTCACATGATAGCAAGGTAATGCTCAAAATTCCTCAAGCTGGGCTTCAAAAGTATGTGAACTGAAAACTTCCAGATGTACAAGCTGGATTTAGAAAAGGCAGAGGAACCAGAGATCAAATTGCCAATATTCGTTGGATCATAGAAAAAGCAAGAGAATGCCAGAAAAAAAAATCTGCTTTGTTGACTATGCTTAAGCCTTTGATTGTGTGGATCACAACAAACTGTTGAAAATTCTTAAAAAGATAGGAATACCAGATCATGTTTCCTGCTTCCTGAAAAACTTGTACGCAGGTCAAGTAGCAACAGAACTGGACATGGAACAATGAACTGGATCCAAATTGGGAAAGGAGTATGTCAAGGCTTATATATTGTCACCTTGCTTATTTACCTTATATGCAGAGTACCTCATGCAAAATGCTGGACTGGATCAAGCACAAGCTGAAATCAGGATTGATAGGAGAAATAGCAATAATCTCAGATATGCAGATGACACCATCCTTACGGCAGAGAGCAAAGAGAGACTAAACAGCTTCTGATGAAGGTGAAAGAGAAGAGTGAAAAAGCTGGCTTAAAGCTCAACATTCAGAAAACTAAGGTCGTGGCATCTGGTCCCATCACTTCATGGCAAACAGATGGGGAAATGATGGAAACTGTGACAGACATTATACTCTTGGACTTCAAAGTCACTGCAGTTGATGACTGAAGCCACAAAATTAAAAGACACTTGCTCCTTGGAAAAAAAGCTATGACAAATCTAGACAGTGTATTACAAAGCAGAGACATCAATTTGCCTACAAAGGTCTGTATAATCAAAGCTATGGTTTTCCAGCAGTCATGTATGGATGTGAGAGTTGTATCATAAAGAAGGCCGAGTGCTGAAAATTGATGCTTTTGAACTGTAGTGTTGAAGAAGACTCTTGAGAGTCTCTTGGACTGCAAGGAGATCAAAGTAGTCAATCCTGAAGGAAATCTATCCTGAATATTTATTGGAAGGATTGATGCTGAAGCTGAAGCTCCAATACTTTCACCAATTGATGCCAATAGCTGACTCATTGGAAAAGACCTTGGTGTTAGGAAAGATTAATGGCAAGAGGAGGAGACGACAGAAGACAAGTGGGTTGGATGGCATCACTGACTCAATGGACATGAGTTTGAACAAACCCAGGGAGACGGTGAAGGACAGGGAAGCCTGGCGTGCTGCAGTCCACGGGGTTGCAAAGAGACAAAACGACTGAGCAACTGAACAACAAGAGCAACAATGTTAAAAGCATCACTCTTCACAATAGTCAAGATAGGAAGTAACCTAAGAACCCGGACCCGTCTATAGATGATTAGGCAAGGAAGATGTGGTATTTGTATACAATGGAATACTCATCGGCCATAAAAAAAGAATGATACCTTCCTATATGTGACAACATGGGTGGACCTAGGGAGAATTATACTAGGTGAAATAACTCAGAGAAAGACATATATTGTATTATCTCACTTATATATAAAATCTGAAAAACATTATGAATTAACACAAAACATAAACAGAATCATAGATACAGATCAAACAAACATATGATTGCTCTGGGTGGGAGATGATGAGTGAAACTGGTGAAGGAAATTAAGAGGTATATACATACAAATTCCCAGCTACAAAATAAATAAATGAGTCAATGGGATATAATGTACAGCATGGGGAATATAATCAATAATAACATAACATTGTTATATAGTGTCAAATGGTAGCTAGGCTTATTGTAGGGATCATTTTGTAATATATAAAAATATCAAATCACTGTATTTTACATCAGTAACTTAAATACTTATACTTCAAAAAACAAACAAGCAAACAAACTTAGCAGATGTGGTTATGAAACACAGGGTTAGGGGGAGGGAAAATTGAATGAAAGTGGTCAAAAGGTCCAAACTTCTATCTATAAGATAAATTAAGTACCAAAGATCAAATTGCCAACATCTGCTAGATCATGGAAAAAGTGAGAGAGTTCCAGAGAAATATCTATTTCTGCTTCATTAACTATGCCAAAGCCTTTGACTGTGTGGATCACAATAAACTGTGGAAAATTCTGAAAGAGATGGGAATACCAGACCACCTGACCTGCCTCTTGAGAAACCTATATGCAGATCAGGAAGCAACAGTTAGCACTGGACATGGAACAACAGACTGGTTCCAGGAAAAGGAGAACGTTAAGGCTGTATATTGTCACCCTGCTTATTTAACTTATATGCAGAGTACATCATGAGAAATGCTGGGCTGGAAGAAACACAAGCTGGAATCAGGATTGCCAGGAGAAATATCAATAACCTCAGATATGCAGATGACACCACCCTTATGGCAGAAAGTGAAGAGGAACTAAAAAGCCTCTTGATGAAAGTGAAAGTGGAGAGTGAAAACGTTGGCTTAAAGCTCAACATTCAGAAAACGAAGATCATGGCATCTGGTCCCATCACTTCATGGCTAAATAGACGGGGAAACAGTGGAAACAGTGTCAGACTTTATTCTGGGGGGGCTTCCCTGGTGGCTCAGATGGTAAAGAATCCGCCTGCAATGCGGGAGACCTGGGTTCAATCCCTGGGTCAGGAAGGTCCCCTGGAGAAGGAAATGGCAATCCACTCCAGTACTATTGCCTGGAAAATCCCATGTACAGAGGAGCCTGGTAGGCTATAGTCCATGGGGTCGTAAAGAGTCGGACACGACTGAGTGACTTCACTTTCACTTTCAAAATCACTGCAGATGGTGATTGCAACCATGAAATTAAAAGATGCTTACTCCTTGGAAGGAAAGTTATGAGCAACCTAGATAGCAAATTCAAAAGCAGAGACATTACTTTGCCAACAAGGTCTGTCTAATCAAGGCTATGGTTTTTCCAGTGGTCATGTATGGATGTGAGAGTTGGACTGTGAAGAAAGCTGAGTGCCATAGAATTGATGCTTTTGAAGTGTGGTCTTGGAGAAGACTCTTGAGAGTCCCTTAGATTACAAAGAGATCCAACCAGTCCATCCTAAAGGAAGACCAGTCCTGGGTGTTCATTGGAAGGACTGATGGTGAAGCTGAAACTCCAATACTTTGGCCACCTCATGCGAAGAGTTGACTCATTGGAAAAGACCCTGATGCTGGGAGGGATTGGGGGCAGGAGGAGAAGGGGACAACAGAGGATGAGATGGCTGGATGGCATCACTGACTTCATGGATGTGAGTCTGAGTGAACTCCAGGAGTTGGTGATGGACAGGGAGGCCTGGCGTCCTGTGATTCATAGGGTCGCAAAGAGTCGGACACGACTGAGCGACTGAACTGAACTGAACTGAACTGAACTGATAGAGGAGATATCTTCTAGCTAAATGACAAAATATAAATTATATTTAAATGATCTAAAAGTGTAGTATATGAAGTAAAATGATGACAATAAATTAAATTTATTATTTTCATCAACAAGAAAGAATTTTGATATAAAATATTTTGATATGGCATGCCATGTCATGTCATGGCAAAACTGAAAACTTTTGGAAACAGACTACTGTTGAGATATTTATTGAGGCCAAACATAAAATAATCTTCATATCCTACTTAAGAGCTGATATAAACACAAAATTTTTATCTTCTGGAATTAGTCTCTAATTCAAAATACTATTTGTTCTTTTTCCTGTATGCAACATTCTTTTTGCTGAATTGTTGAAAACTATATATAGGTACCCATGTATGCATCAGATTTACAAATAGTAACATCATTTACAACTTTAAATAAAATGTTTTTAAATGCGATTGTATTTAGAATCCTCTGGTTTCTAGGCTTGCACTTAGCACTTTTCTTTCTCCTTTTCATTCTAATTACTTAGAAATAAATGCTGTTAAGCATGGGAATGTGGGATGGCTTATTCCACAGCACATTTTAAGAGGCAGTGGTTCAGGAGACAGACAGTTCTTTCAGTTCTCATTGTCAATAAGATCAGATAAGACTCTGAATTGTACAATTGATCATGCTATAAAATCATTAACTTGCTTTTTCCTTTAAATATTATCTAGGTTTTGAAGTTTTCAACTGCTAGGGGAAAAAAACAGATGTTTGATGTATTTTCTTTTTACAAATTAAAACTGTTATAGAATTTTTAAAAATTCTGCTCAGTTAGAGAAATGCTTTGCAAAATCCAGCATACTCATTTAAATAGTTAAGAGCTACATGAAGACTCTGAGTTTTGGGGTCAGAAAGATAAAATACAGATTCTCAAATGTTGGTATTGTCTTTTTCTATCCTTATTTTCATGTCAATTTTGGTAGAATTACAAAGTACTTCTATATAGTATATTACCACTTGAAACTCTTCTATAGAATATAAAAAATTAAGAGAAAGATAACACATATGTCACAAATAATAATAACTGATATATAAAGGTGCATTGTTAACCTTTTGGTAGCTTTGATAACAGTAGCTTTTAGAAGAAAAAGAAATTCAATATTTTTCTTAGTGTTTCTAGTATCTATTCTGATAATCTTAAAACTAATTGATTGATATTATTAAATATGTCCATTGAACAAATGTATTTGAGCAGATTAATCAGTTTACATAAAATAAATGAATAATCCAGCTGCATTGTGAGATCTTTTGAAACAAATTTTTATTACAATATCTATAATGTTTGAGAGCTTCTCTGGTAAAGAAACAGCAGTGGAGAATCCACCTGCCAATGCAGGAGACACAGGTTTGATTCCTGTGTAGGTAGATCCCCTGGAGAAGGAAATGGCAACTCACTCCATATGATTTCCTGAGAAGTCCCATGGACAGAGGAGCCTGGATGTTACAATCCACGGGGTCGCAGAGTTGGACATGACTTAGTGACTAAACAACAACATAACTTGATTTTTGCTAATATTTTATGATTTTGTTCATATCAGTAGGAGTTTAGGTGAAAATTGAAAATGTCTTCTAAAATTGTTTTTAATTGTAAATAATTACTGAATTTTAACCATATATACATACAGATTCTGAAGTATTTTTCTTTCTTGATTGGTTATATCAGCCACATACAAAGCACTCAAGTTATTTTTGATGATTTTCATGTTCTCTTTTAAAATAATGCAATTGTCTCTTATTTTTAAAAATAACATTTTATTACAAAAGCTATAGATATGTATTGTGTAAATCAATGGCATTTTAAATTAGCAAAAATAAAGTATGACAAAACATTATATTCTCTACCCACCAATTGTATCTTCTGTTATTTTAGTGTTTATTTTTTGTATATATTCATGAGCAAACCACACAGCAACATAGCAAACATATGACTCTATTTGATTTTTCATAAACATTTTATTTTAGATAATGGAGAAGTTGTGGAAATACTATATCTGCTTTATAATCTTGATTTTTCAATCTTTAACCTCTTTATTTGTGTTTCAGTAAGTTATTTCATTTAATATATACAATAGTCTGTATTAACATTTCCTGAAGTATCATCCCAGACTAGGCTCTGCTTCTGATTGTTAGTCCCTCAAATAGCATGCAATCTAATAAATCCTCTTTTCATGAGGAGGCTAGACCAGATTTCACACAGAATGTTCTACCTCTGAATTTGTCTGCATGCTTGTTTTGCTTTCTTTTGTTTGATTCCAGTTGATTCATTTTTTGTTGATAGTCCATGGTATGGCTTGAATAAAACCCTTGTTCTGGAATCAGGGGAACTGGGTTTTTCTTCTGACTTTCTTGATGAATGTGACATTAAGTCACTTAACCTTTCTGTGCCTCATTATGTTCACCTGTTTTTAAAAAATGTATTATTGAATTAAAAGGTTGTTTCCAAATTTTCTGGCTTATATAGAGATAAATAAATCTATGCCTATATTGTAATCGGCTTTGAAGTTGCTTATTCAAGAGAAACATTTTTATATAGGACTATTAAATGCAACTGACATTTTGGATATAATAAAAATGGGTGTTGATCACTGTGATAGCAATTAATCAGTTAAATTTTTATGATAATCATTATCCTTATTGCCACTAAATTACTTCTGATGATATGCTTTACATGAATTTATCTTACTTATTTATCAAAATGTTTAAAGTAATCATTAAAATACTTACTATGTATTTAATGAAAGTCAAGATGTAACCTAGCCAACAAGCAAAAGTCTTTCATTAGTGTTAATTAAGGATGAATACTAAATATTCTGACACATGTGACATTTTATATTTTAAAATACTTAAATTATGAACTATTTTTGGTAAAATTTACTCTTTAAAATTTAATCGTTCATATTATCTTGTAAAATTATTTTTATTAGACCATATAAACCATAGTTAATACTCCAATAGCACAATAGGACAGATTTGTATGCCAGGCAGCACATGAACAGAATGGAATATATTTGACTAAAGGTGCCTTATAAAAAGATATGATATTAATGTAAATCAACTTTATTTGAATAATTTTAGATTTAAAAAAGAGCTACAAAAATAGTATAGAGAGTTATATGTATTACTCTGCTTCCTCTGGTATTAACATCTTACATACCCAGTATATATTTCCCAAAACTTAAATGATAACATTAGTTCAATACTATTACCTAAATTACAGACTCTATTCAGATTTCCAGTTTTTGTTCAGTATCATTTTCTCTACCAATGTCTAAAACCAAGCTATTACACTGCATTTAGCTGTCCTGTCTCCTTGGTCTTCTCCAGTTTGTGAAACTTTGTCAGCTTTTCTTTGTCTTTAACAATCTTACATTGTAAAGAGCAATTTTTAAGTATTTTATAGACTATACCTTAAACTTGGCCTTGTCTAATGTTTTCTCATGATTAGGCTGAGGTTAGGTCCTTTGGGGGACAAGGCAATGGCACCCCACTCCAGTACTCTTGCCTGGAAAATCCCATGAATGGAGGAGCCTGGTGGGCTGCAGTCCATGGGGTTGCTGAGGGTCTGACACAATTGAGCGACTTCACTTTCACTTTTCACTTTCATGCATTGGAGAAGGAAATGGCAACCCACTCCAGTGTTCTTGTCTAGAGAATCCCAGGGACTGGGGAGCCTGGCGGGCTGCCGTCTGTGGGGTCGCACAGAGTCGGACACGACTGAAGTGACTTAGCAGCAGGTCTTTGAGAAAGAATTGCATCATATCAGGTGCTACATAATATCAATCTGGTGTATTAATAGTTTTATATTATACTTGATCATTCGGTTAGGTTTTCGGGTTTTTCCATTGCAAATTAATATTTTTCACTTTCACTCTCTGATGAGACACTTTCAATGTCTAATGGTTTTAGTATTAAGATATTGCTGGATTCACAAAAGGAGCTGAGAACTGTTACCTTCTTTTTCTATTTTCGCCAAAGTCTGTGTAGAATTGATATTATTTCTTCATTAAATGATAAAATTAACCAAAGAAATCATATGGGTCTGGAACTTCATTTTTGCAAGATTTGTAACCGTAATTCAATGTTAAGAATAGTTATAGGACTATTCGAGTTATCTGTTCCTTGAGTGAGTTTTAGCAGTTTGTATATTTCTAGGAAGTAGTCTCAGTTCAGTTCAGTTCATTTCAGTCGCTCAGTCGTGTCTGACTCTTTGCGACCCCATGAATCACAGCACGCCAGGCCTCCCTGTCCATCACCAACTCCCGCAGTTCACTCAGACTCATGTCCATCGAGTCAGTGATGCCATCCAGCCATCTCATCCTCTGGTGTCCCCTTCTCCTCTTGCCCCTGATCCCTCCCAGCGTCAGAGTCTTTTCCAATGAGTCAACTCTTCGCATGAGGTGACCAAAGTACTGGAGTTTCAGCTTCAGCATCATTCCTTCCAAAGAAATCCCAGGGCTGATCTCCTTCAGAATGGACTGGTTGGATCTCCTTGCAGTCCAAGGAACTCTCAGGAGTCTTCTCCAACACCACAGTTCAAAAGCATCAACTCTTCAGTGCTCCACTTTCTTCACAGTCTAACTCTCACATCCATACATGACCACTGGAAAAACCATATCCTTGACAAGATAGACCTTTGTTGGCAAAGTAATGTCTCTGCTTTTGAATATGCTATCTAGGTTGCTCATAACTTTTCTTCCAAGGAGTAAGCATCTTTTAATTTCATGGCTGCAATCACCATCCCCAGTGATTTTGGAGCCCCACAAAATAAAGTCTGACACTGTTTCCACTCTTTCCCCATGTATTTCCCACGAAGTGATGGGACCAGATGCCATGATCTTCGTTTTCTGAATGTTGAGCTTTAAGCCAACATTTTCACTCTCCACTTTCACTTTCATCGAGAGGCTTTTTAGTTCCTCTTCACTTTCTGCCATAAAGTAGTCTAATTAACCTAAATTTTTGAATTTATGAGCATTAAGTATTTCATAGTATTCCCTTATTGCACTTTTAATATTTTGATTCAGTATTGATTACTCTTCTTTCATTCCCTTTCAATTTTCCTGTTTTATTTAATCACTGTTTTCTGATATTTATCAAGTTCATAGATCTTTTCAAGGAACAATCATTTAAATTTATCGATTATGGTTTTTCTGTTTTCAATTCCATTGAAACCTACTCTGATACTTTATATCCTTCTTTCTGCTTGCTTTAGATTCAAGTTTCTTTTTTCCTAGTTTCTTAAAGTTGAGTATCAATTTATTGTTATTCACCTTTCCTTGTTTCCGATAATAATATTTATTGGTATGTATTTTCTATAAACATTAGTTGTACTTTTTAAATTTTGATACATGGCATTTCATTTTCATTCTGTTCAAATTATTTTAAACTTATTTGAGACTCCTTATTTGATGTGTGAGCTATTTACAAGTATATTGTCTAATTGCTAAATTGTATATATTGTCTAGAGATATTTTCTGCTATTGAATTCTAAGTTAATTCATCATGGTCTGAGAGTATACTTCATATGACTTCTACTCTTTTATGTGCTTTGGGGTGTGTTTTATGGTGGTCCAAAATACTGTCTACCTTGGAAAAAGTTTCTTCTGTGTTTGAAAAGAAAGTGTGTTTTCTGTTACTGAGTGGAGTTCTTAATAAACATCTACTTAAACTAGCTATTGATAGCATTGTTTAGTTCTTCTATACCTTTACTGATTTTTTGTACCCTCATTTATTACTTATCACATTAATTACTGGTAAGGAGTATTGAAGTGTTCAACTATAGTTGTGAATTTACCTATTTCCCTCTATAGTTTCATCAGTTTTTGTCTTGCGTATTTTGAAGGTTTTTTTGGTAGGAGCATTAACATTTAGGATGGTAGGTGTTGCAGAATCTCCCTTTTTTCATTATTCCTCCCTCTACCTGATCATCTTCCCTATTCTGTTTTATTTTATTTCCCTATTTATTTTATTTATTTATATCCATTTATTTTTACCTATCTATTATGTCTTTGTAGTGGCCGAGAAGAGCTACCCCACGTCCAAGGTCAGGAATGGTGGCCGAGAGGAGCTACTCCACGTTCAAGGTCAGGAGGAGCAACCTCGTTCAAGATAAAGAGCAGTGGCTATGCTTTGCTAGAGCAGCCGTGAAGAGATACCCCATGTCCAAGGTAAGAGAAACCCAAGTAAGATGAGAGGTGTTGTGAGAGGACATCAGGGGCAGATACACTGAAACCATAATAGCATAAAACTAGCCAATCTGATCACATGCACCACAGCTTTGTCTAACTCAGTGAAACCAAGCCATGCCTTGTGGGGCCACCCAAGACAGACAGGTCATGGTGGAGACTTCTGACAGAGTGTGGCCCACTGGAGAAAAGAATGACAAACCACTTCAGTATTCATTCCTTGGGAACCCCATGAACAGTATGAAAAGGCAAAATGATAGGATACTGAAAGAGGATCTCCCCAGGTCAGTAGGTGCCCAATATGCTACTGGAGATCAATGGAGAAATAACTCTAGAAAGAATGAAGGGATGGAGCCAAAGCAAAAACAGTACCCAGTTGTGGATGTGACTGGTGATAGAAGCAAGGTCCGATGTGGTAAACAACAATATTGCGTAGGAACCTGGAATGTTAGGTTCATGAATCAAGGCAATTTGGAAGTGGTCAAACAGGAGATGGCAAGAGTGAATGTCGACATTCTAGGAATCAGTGAACTAAAATGGACTGGAATGGATGAATTTAACTCAGATAAACATTATATCTACTACTGTGGGCAGGAATTCCTTAGAAGAAACGGAGTAGCCATCATGGTCAGCAAAAGAGTCCGAAATGCAGTACTTCGGTGCAATCTCAAAAACGACAGAATGATCTCTATTGTTTCCAAGGTAAACCATTCAATATCATGGTAATCCAAGCCTATGTCCCAACCAGTAATGCTGTAGAAGCTGACGTAAAATGGTTGTATGAAGACCTACAAGACCTTTTAGAGCTAACACACAAAAAAGATGTCCTTTTCATTATAGGGAACTGGAATGCAAAAGTAGGAATTTAAGAAACACCTGGAGTAACAGCAAATTTGGCCTTGGAATGCAGAATGAAGCAGGGCAAAGGTTAATAGAGTTTTGCCAATGGAACACACTAGTCATAGCAAACCCCCTCTTCCAACAACACAAGAGAAGACTATACACATGGACATCACCAGATGGTCAAAACCAAAATTATACTGATTATATTCATTGTAGACAAAGATGGAGAAGCTCTATACAGTCAGCAAAAACAAGACCAGGAGCTGACTGTGGCTCACATCATCAACTCCTTATTGCCAAATTTAGACTCAAATTGAAGAAAGTAGGGAAAACCACTAGATCATTCAGGTATGACCTAAATCAAATCCCTTATGATTATACAGTGGAAGTGAGAAATAGATTTAAGGGACTAGATCTGATAGATAGAGTGCCTGATGAACTATGGATGGAGGATCATGACATGGTACAGGAGACAGGGATCAAGACCATCCCCATGGAAAGGAAATGCAAAAAAAGCAAAATGGCTGTCTGAGGAGGCCTTACAAATAGCTGTGAAAAGAAGAGAAGCAAAAAGCAAAGGAGAAAAGGAGAGACACACCCATTTCAATGCAGAGTTCCAAAGAATAGCAAGAAGAGATAAGAAAGCCTTCCTCAGCGGTCAATGCAAGGAAATAGAGGGAAACAACAGAATGGGAAAGACTAGAGATCTCTTCCAGAAAATTGGAGATACCAAGGGAACATTTCATGAAAAGATGGGCTCGATAAAGGACAGAAATTGTATGGACTTAACAGAAGCAGAAGATATTAAGAAGAGGTGGCAAGAATACACAGAAGAATTGTACAAAAAAGATCTTCATGACCCAGATAATCATGATGGTGTGATTACTCACCTAGAGCCAGACGTCCTGGAATGTGAAGTCAAGTGGGCCTTAGAAAGCATCACTACAAACAAAGCTAGTGGAGGTGATAGAATTCCAGTTGAGCTGTTTCAAATCCTGAAAGATGATGCTGTGAAAGTGCTGCACTCAATATGCCAGCACATTTGGAAAACTCAGCAGTGGCCACAGGACTGGAAAAGGTCAGTTTTCATTCCAATCCCAAAGAAAGGCAATGCCAAAGAATGCTCAAACTACCACACAATTGCACTCATCTCACACTAGTACAGTAATGCTCAAAATTCTCCAAGCCAGGTTTCAGCAATACAGGAACTGTGAACTTCCAGATGTTCAAGCTGGTTTTAGGAAAGGCAGAGGAACCAGAGATCAAATTGCTAACATCTGCTGGATCATCAAAAATCAAGAGAGTTCCAGAGAAACATCTATTTCTGCTTTATTGACTATGCCAAAGCCTTAGACTGTGTTGATCACAATAAACTGTGGAAAATTCTGAAAGTGATGGGAATACCAGACCATCTGATATGCCTGTTGAGAAACCTGTATGCAGATCAGGAAGCAACAGTTAGAACTGGACATGGAACAACAGACTGGTTCCAAATAGGAAAAGAAATATGTCAAGGCTGTATATTGTCACCCTGCTTATTTAACTTATATGCAGAGTACATCATGAGAAACGCTGGGCTGGAAGAAGCACAAGCTGGAATCAAGATTGCTGGGAGAAATATCAGTAACCTGAGATATGCAGATGACACCACCCTTATGGCAGAAAGTGAAGAGGAACTAAAAAGCCTCTTGATGAAAGTGAAAGAGGACAGTGAAAAAGTTGGCCTAAAGCTCAATATTCAGAAAACTAAGATCATGGCATCTGGTCCCATCACTTCATGGGAAGTAGATGGGGAAACAGTGGAGACAGTATCAGACTTTATTTTGGGGGCTCCAAAATCACTGCAGTTGGTGATTGCAGCTGTGAAGTTAAATACGCTTACCCCTTGGAAGGAAAGTTATGACAAACCTAGATAGCATATTCAAAAGCAGAGACATTACTTTGCCACAAAGGTCCATCTAGTCAAGGCTATGGTTTTTCCAGTGGTCATGTATGGATGTGAGAGTTGGACTGTGAAGAAAGCTGAGCGCCAAAGAATTGATGCTTTTGAACTGTGGTGTTGGAGAAGACTCTTGAGAGTCTATAGGACTTCTAGGAGATCCAACCAGTTTATCCTAAAGGAGATCAGTCCTGGGTGTTATTGGAAGGACTGATGCTGAAGCTTAAACTCTAGTACTTTGGCCATGTGATGCAAAGAGTTGACTCATTAAAAAAGACTCTGATGCTGGGAGGGATTAGTGGCAGGAGGAGAAGGGGACTATGACAGCGGATGAAATGGCAGGATGGCATCACTGACTAGATGGACATGAGATTGGGTAAACTCTGGGAGGTGGTGATGGACAGGGAGGCCTGGCGTGCTGCCATTCATGGAGTCACAGAGAGTCGGACACAACTGAGTGACTGAACTGAACTGAATTATGTCTTTGTATTTAAAGTAGGTTTCTTATAAACAATCTTGAGTTATCTTTTTCTTCAAACTTACAATTCTCAGTTGTGTATGTTAAAATCATTCATATTTAACATTATTATTTTTGTGCTCATGCTCAGTCGCTCAGTCATGTCCAACTCTTTGTGACCCCCTATGGACTCTAATCCATCAGGTTCCTCTGTTCATGACATTTTCCAGGGAAGAATACTAGAGCAGGCTGCCATTCCCTTCTCCAGAGGATCTCCTCGACTCAGGGATCAAACCTGTGTATCCTGCATCTCCTGCGTTGACAGGTGGATACTTTACCACTGAGCCACCTGTGAAACCTAATAATATTATGGATATAGTTAAATATAGTACACCATCTTGTTACCTGCTTTACATGTATCCATCTTTTCTTTGTGTCCTCTTTTTCTTTCTCCCTTTGTGTTAAGATTTGTAAAAATAGTTTCCACTTTTTTTTTAAATTAAATTGACTTTTTCAGGCATTTTTCTAGTGGTTTCCCAAAAGATGTACAGAATTTTTAATTAATTAACATCTACCTTCAAAAAATAATATTGACTTTACATCTGTGTGTAAAGTTCTCACAATCAAATTATCCTCCTTCACACTCTCATCCTTTGTGCTAGTTTTGTTATAACTTCTATATCAATTATGCTGTAAACACCAACCAATGGCTACATTTTTTCCTTTACAGAGTCAGATACCCTTTAGAGCAACTAAAAATGAGAAAATTAAATTTTTTTCTACCTTTATTTATTCTATTTTCAGTGCCTTTTATTTTCTTATGTAGATCCATGTTTTAAGCCTCATAATTTTTTTGGTCTGGAAAATTTCCTTTAAAAGTTCTTATAGAATAATCTTTGCTGGCAGTGAAATCCTTCTGTTTCTTCTGTGAAAATATTTGAAGAAGCAATGAATAATTTTACTCTGATTTTCTTTCTTTTCTTCTTTTTTAAACTATTTCTTTTCTCATTTTGTTTTCCATTTGAGTAATTTCTGTTACTCAAATTGAGTAATCTTCAAGTTCTTTGATTCTTACATTGGCTGTTTTGGGCTGTTTTTATTTTCTTTATTATCTCATCAAAGACATCGTACATCTTGGTTAGCATGTTTTTATTTATACTATTCCCAACTAATTCTCTTTGATGTTAATAGTTTTCATTTCATCTAATTTTGCATTTGTCCAATGTTCCCTATATTTCTTAACATATTAATCATAGTTATTTAAATAACTTGGTAATATCTTTGATTAATATAATTTGGCAAGATAGCTAGATGGTCATTCATAAACATGGTATGCAAACTTTGAAAATTAAATTTAGATAGCTGCCTATGCAGAGTAGTATCCATTGTTTTTAACCTAATATAAGAATCCACAATATGCCTAAAATAGCACTCAAGAAAAATAGATTAGAAATACTAAGAATATAATGTTCCAGTACTAGAAATAGAAATGGTGTTCAACAGAGAAAAGATGAACATTTACTTGGACTCTAGTTTAGCTAACTAAGCAGTAAATTAAATGAGAGTTTTAACCCTGACTATGTCACTCAGTTCAGTTCAGTCTCTCACTCGTGTCCGACTCTGCGACCCCATGAATCGCAGCACACCAGGCCTCCCTGTCCATCACCAACTCCCAAAGTTCATTCAAACTCACGTCCGTCGAGTCGGTGATGCCATCCAGCCATCTCATCCTCTGTCGTCCCCTTCTCCGCCTGCCCCCAATCACTGATTCCCTGTAATTCTTTGAAATGTGCAATAAATTCCAAGGCTGTGAGAGGCAAATTGAATTGAACATAGTTTATATTCAACCTAATGCTTTGTGGAGAGATTCCAGGTCCTGGAAATCTTAAAATTAACTCCTGTCCTTCTGACTAGTTCCTCAAGCATCCATCCTGTTTCTTTACATATCACTAATTTATTAAAATTAAAAGAGTAGGCTACATTTAGTCCTTCATTGTTTTGCAACATCTTTACATTTCAAAATATTTATCATACAAAATACATGCTGATAAATACATACACACATATTGTAGACATAGTTGTAGGTACTATATTGATAACAGGACAGAATATATTTCTGCCATCATGCTATTTACAATCTGGAAACATACAAAAACAAATCAACAACATTCAGCTTGCTATGGATAAGGACCACATTAAGTGTAAATGAGTATGTGTACTTCTTCCCTTGTAATCAGACTTTGACCCAAACTCTCTGGTAAAATGGCTTTCTAGTAGGTTACCAACGATCTCTCTCTAAAAGCCCAATGCACTTAGATTTCTTTTTACCCTGAAATCACTTTTGCATTTAAAATACTCTAGGATTTTCATCACCTTTTCCTTGTATTTGAATTACTTCAGTAGCCTCTAAAATTATATTGGTTTATGATTAAACTACCTGTAGTGCATATAATATAAATATTCAAACAATATAGCCAGGTGTTCATTTGCATTTAGTACACACACATATGCTTTTTAATTAATTTTTCTATTTTCTTAATATTGGCAGTGAAGAAAGTGTAGAAGGCATACCTCTCTTTCACAACTGCTTTCCTTGCTGAGAAATATGTTCAGGGAGATTTTGGATGGAATGGTGTTTAGAAAATTTCCTATATATGAAACACTGTATATGTGTATATGTTTAAACACTGTCTATTAGATAACTTTGTATGACTATTATATCCATCCATCTATAACTTTTTTGATATGTGCTTAGTCACTCAATCAAGTCAGACTCTTGTGACCTCATGGACTGTTGCCTGTCAGGCTCCTCCACCCATGGGGACTCTCCAGGTAAGAACACTGAAGTGGGTTGCTGTACACTCCTCCAGGGGAATCCTCTCAACTCTGGAATCGAACCCAGGTCTCCCACATTGCAGGAGGATTCTTTACTGTCTGAGCCACCGGGAAATATTTCAATATATTTTAAAATTTTATATATTTTAAAATTAAACATTTCCTTTGCATGAAAATTATTCAAGTAGATTCATGGCTTTCTTACTACTTGGTTTTCAATGAATCAGGTTGACATCCGATATAATAAGCATTAATTATTATAGGTACATGGATATAATTTGAAGGGTTGATCACAAAACCATCTTTGTCATTGCTTTGGAACTGAGAAAGACTTGACTTGTCCTTAAGAGTGATTTTCAAGCTTTTTTTAAAATTACATTCCCCTGAGGAACCTTTAATTTTTTTTTCTAATCTGTCATCCCATAAAATGTTAATATCACAAAATACTATGTTGTAGGTACTATATTGATGTAATGTGGTCCTTTGAAGGGGAAGCAAAGCATTGTAATTTCTCAGGTTTTTATTCCTCTAGATCCATTTTTTGCCCCTAGGGGATGATATTTTCCCTCTCTAGAATGCATGGTCTGTAATACCAGCTTATCATTGTGACTATATTATAGCTTTTATTTTATTTCATTTCAATTAAAAAACCCTTGTATAGAAACTAAAGAGTTATTTTAAATTCTAAATATCTCTGTTCTAAATTTTGTTGTATCATTCTCTTCATATTGTCACAATGATTGAGGTATATATTTTCATGCCATAAATTTATGGCAATAGAATATAAAGAGAAATTAAATAAACATATATTTTACATAAATATATATTTAAATGTATATATTTTCCAAGAGTCCCTCAGACTGCAAGGAGAGCAAACCAGTCAATCCTAAAGGAAATCAGTCCTGAATATTCATTGGAAGGACAGATGCTGAGGCTAAAACTTCAATACTTTGGCCACCTGATGTAGAACTGACTCACTAGAAAGGACCCTGATGCTGGGAAAGATTGAAGGCAGAAGGAGAAAGGGACAACAGAGGATGAGATGGTTGAATGGCATCACCAACTCAGTGAACATGTGTTTGAGGAAGCTCTGGGAGTTGGTGATGGACAGGGAGGCCTGGCATGCTGCATTCCATGAGGTTGCAAAGAATCGGACACGACTGAGTGACTGAACTGAACTGAACTGATGCTGAAGCTGAAGCTCCAATACTCTGTCTACCTGATACAAAGAACTGATTCACTGGGAAAGACCCTCATGCTGGGAAAGACTGAAGGCAGGAGGAGAAGGGGATGATAGAGGATAAGATGGCTGGATGGCATCACCAACTCGATGGACATGAGTTTGAGCAAGCTCCAGGAGTTGATGACGTACAGGGAAGCCTGGCATGCTGCAGTCTGTGGGGTTGAAAGAGTTGGACAGGACTGAGCAACTGAACTGATATTTAAATATATATATAGTATACATATATTTACACACATATATATGTATATATACACACACATATATGTATACACACACACACACACACACATATATGTATATACATACACACTTCTTCCCTTTACAAAGTTGTTTGAGGTTTCATCTGTAGTCATAATTTGTGGAGAGCTCCATGAGGTGACGTGGAGACAGATTATGTATAAATGGTAATCTTCACATAAGTGGAGCTAAAGGAGGTATTCAATAAGTCATGAAAGCACAATAAAATAAGTTAGGGCAATGAGGCAACTTTGAGAATAATCCTGGCATTGACACTCAATGATAAACTCATGTTGCTGGAATGATTACAGTGCATTTGGGAAAAGGTATATTCTCAATATAATCTTAAAATTGTAATCATATGATCAGTACGTCTGGAAAATAACAGTCAAAATTAAACTGAACTTTGTCTGGATACTGCAATTTCTACATGGCTCTGTCAAATGTCAGGCTTCCCTCTCCCTCACCAATTTCAAAAATGTTTCACCATGATTTCAAACAGTGAATCATCCCGTCCTGTGCCAACCATCTGTTCTGTCTGCCCCCTCATTGACTCAAATTAGATGATGGAGGGCAGGGCAGGTTCTCAAGAGCAACCATTAACACTGGAGGAAGGAAGGTTCTGGCAGCTGACTTTCCATTCGAAATTATGGACCATTAAAACTGGCAAGAAGAAACCTACAGACAGAGCAGTGAAGAGTGAAATAAAACTGTAAACAGAATGTGTGGGAAAATATTCAAAGATAAAAGGTCAGCTAATCAGTATAAAAATGTCATAAAGAAAGTTGAGAAACTATTAGCAAGAAGAAAATTGTGGAAATTATCTAAAAATGATAGGAATATCGGGAAAAAAACTATGTATGATAGAAAATCATATCTTTATGAAAAACTACCAGCTTCCATATTTAAATATGTTCTGTTAACTAGGATTCATATTTGTTAAGAGATGAATAATGAAAACAATTATCATTTTCTTTTGCATCAGAACAGGTTTGAAGGCGAGAACAATCCAGTGGGTTTGTAGTCTTAGTATAATGGCCATGCTTTAAGAAAATTCTTTCAGATACAGTGAAAGAATAAAATTTAGCAGATTGTGTTAACACAATTCACTTTCCTGGTTGAAACAAAAATCATATACATTTTGTTTGAAGAAGTGAATGTTCTTAAATTCAAACAGTGTAAAGCAACTAGAAAAATGATAGTGTTTTTGCTTTCTTGTATGCAATGATTACTAACTTAGTTGGCTTATCAAAGATTTCTCAAATGTAGACATTTTAGCATTGTATTTTTCACATAATGAAAACCATCAATTTCAAATATAAAGCATTCTTGTAAAATAACATATCTCGCCTCACTGTATAAACAAAATTTTATCATGAAGAATCAGCTATAACATAACAGCATTCTGCATTCTTCAACATGTTTTTTTTTAAAGTGACTTGTAGGATCACTTTATATTCATCTAATATGTTAATGCTTTGTTAAATTTTTTTTGAAAAATCAGAATATACTATTCATTGCATTTTACTATACTTAGGAGTATACTGGTAAAGAATACTGAAGAATCTGGAATCTCATACTGTATAGTCACTGTATTACTATGTCATGGAATCTCTTTAAAAAAGAATCCTAACTCTTCTTACCATTGCTGCTATATAATTCAAGACCCATCAACTCCTCTGAACTACTGAAATACCTCTTAACTGGTATTCCCTGCTTCCTCTCTTTTTCCTTGTAAAATATTCTTTACACTGATGTCAGAGTTACCTTTTAGAACTATAAATTAATCCATGGCTCTTCACTTTTCACAACTGTCCAATGTGTCCCCATCAAATCCAGACAAAAATCCCAAACCTCTCCTATGCATGATCTGTGAGGTCTACAGGCTCCACGCCCTGACTATCTCTCCAACCTTTTTTTCTGCTCTCCTGATCCTTCACTTTGCTCTAACCACACTGGCCTCAGTAGGAAGCAACCGTTTTTGCTTTTCTTTTCTCTTCTGCTTAGAAATTTATTCTTTTAGAAATTTTGCAGAGCTAGCTTTCTGAATTTTATTAGACACTGCCCAGATGTCCATCTGCTTTAAAAAGAAAAAAAAAACAACTTTCTTTGCCTGTCAAAAATAGGCCACTTTTTTCTACTTAATTTTTTTTCATAAAATTCATCAATACTGGAAGCCACATTATATATTTGTTTTGCTGGTTTTATTTTAATCTTCCTTGCCAGAATGTAAGTTCCTTAAAGACAGAGGTTTTCACTGCCTTGTATATTACTATATACCCACATTTCTAACACAAAGTAATTTGATGATAAACACTCTGAAATAAATGAATAAATGAATTAATTAATTTTGAATATTATTCTAAATTCTCTATATTTATGTTCTCCAAACACATATTCTCAACATGTTAAACTACTCTCATCTATCATACTGTTCTCTCAATTTTTTAAACCTTTTAATATTTTGAATTATTATCTGACTCCCAAATTTTGTTCCCTAGGACTAGCCTTTACTTTTGAGCTTGCTAAACTATACATTTAGTTAGAAACTTGTGTTTATGAAGTTCATGACACTTTTTTGTAATGCCTTGGTAAGAGAGGAGACTTAGGGGCTTCCCTGATAGCTCAGTTGGTAAAGAATCTGCCTGTAATACAGGAGACCCCTGTTTGATTACTGGGTCTGGAAGATCCCCTGAAGAAGGGATAGTCTACCCACTCCAGTATTTTGGGCTTCCCTTGTGGCTCAGCTGGTAAAGAATCTGCCTGCAATGAGGGAGACCTGGATTCAACCCCTGGGTTGGGAAGATCATTCACTTTCAAGAGGGGTCAAATAATCTTGTAAAAAAAGGGACTGACCTTAAGAAACTTATATTCTCAGAAAATAATATATCATATAATTATAAAAACATAGCTCCTTCTTGAATGTGTGATATTGGAGACATAAAGATAATTTCCAAATGTGATCATCCAGGATGGTTTCATAAAGGAAGTTGCATTTGATTTGAATCTCAAAGAATTCTTTGATTTGGGGTGGGGAGAGAGGGCAGGAATGAAGTATTTCAAAGGGAAATTTTGTAAATAAAGTTGTCCTGGTTCAGGATGTTACTAGCAAATGCCAAGTAGTTTGGTATGAATGGAGCAAGGATTCCTAAAAGGGAATTGAGGATAAAGCTTGAAAAATAGATAAGAGCTCTATGTCGAAGTATGCTTTATATCAAGGAGTATTGATCTTCAGTGATGGAAGATTGCAGCAAGAGGGCAGGATCAACTTAGTGCACTAGATTTTTAATCCTTAGAGTGCTGTGCAAAATAGAGTAGAAACAGATGAGGCTAGAATCAAGGAGGACTTTCAAGAGAAAATTCTTTTAATGTCACACAGTGTAATGATGACCCAAATGGTGATATCAGGAAAGATGTGTCAAATAGAGATGTGATGTTAATGCTTTCCTGTGTTCTGGGAAGGCTGATCCTTTACCCTGCCATTGCTATAGCCCCTTCTGCAAAACCATCCAGACAACAACTCACTGTGGGAAGAGCAGTCTGAAGCAGCCATGTGATGTGGGTGTGACCCTGAGCTCTCTGACTGAGCTGATGAATACAAGCATGCTTCTCACCTGGTGGCAGACTCTCCCTAGATGTGGCAGTGATTATGCATGAGGTGTGTGGTGGCTTGATAGGAAGGAACTGCGCAGATGGTTATTAGAGTGATCAGATTTTCTCTCTGGGGAACTCAAATCCAAGTTATACAGGGAAAGAACCTGAAAAGATAGACTCCAAGGTAACAAGAGATCATGAACCTTTCATAAGCCAAGGCTTAGTAAACAGAAGCAATAGATAAGCAGAAGCTAGGGTAGTAAAAAACTAACAGACAGTTGGTCATGACAGAAGCAGAAATGCTGACACATTGATGATTTAAATGGATATCAGAGTATCTGAATGCTCAAGGGAAATGAGTTCACCTAACTCACATCCAAATCAACTTTCTGAAAACCAAAAGGACTGTTCTGTAAGTTTTATTCTCGTGAGGCCCTTTCGGCATGGTTTTTCCATATTCCCTTGAGAACCAGCTATGGGAGTGAGATTCCTGTGTCTCTCCCTCCCTCCATCCTTTCCTTCCTTCTATCCCTTTTTCAACTTTGCTTCATCTTTATTTTCTATGTAACTATTTACTCTTTTTTGTTAGGCAGTAAAATAAACAAAAAACCTAAAGCAGCACATTTAAGTTTAATTATACTTGATGAGTTGACTCATTGGAAAAGACTCTGATGCTGGGAAGGATTGGGGGCAGGAGGAGAAGGGCATGACCAAGGATGAGATGGCTGGATGGCATCACTGACTCGATGGGCGTGAGTCTGAGTGAACTCCGGGAGTTGGTGATGGACAGGGAGGCCTGGCGTGCTGCGATTCATGGCGTTGCAAAGAGTCGGACACGACTGAGCGACTGAACTGAACTGAACTGAATATCTGGTTTAAACATATATGTGTGTATGTGTGTATACCTATGCACGCATGAATAATACATATAAATAACAAATACTTGAAAATAATAGATTCTATAGCTATTGATTATCATTATGCTAAATATTTTTGTGTGAATTCATAGCTTACAGTTTGTAAAGTGATATTTCTTCAGTAAATATTTATTAAACACTTGTTTAACAATCTTAATGATTACTGCTTAACTTGGCAAATAGATTCTCAATGTGACAGAATGGACAGTTTTTCTAGTATTGTTTCAGTTATCTATGTTATATAATACGCTTAGTAGTGAAAGGAAATATCATCATCCATTATTCATCTTTCTCACAGTATTAGACATCAGCTGTGCTCAGCTAGACTGTTCTTGCTGAGAATCTTACAGATTTTCAGTCAGTGGTGGCTGGGGCTGGAGTCATCTTGGAGATTTGTACATTCAGGTGTCTGGAACCTGGGATAAGGAGACTTAAAGGTTTTGGGATGGAAATAGATGGGACTCCAAAGGTACTTCTATCTATGTGGGTTCTCCAGTATGTAAGCTGAAGGGAATCAGATTTATTACGTGGTGTCCTAGGACTCCAAATTCTTATTCCCAGTTGGTGCAGTGGGAAAGACTCCACCTGCCAATGCAAGAGATGCAGGAGATGTGGGTTTAATCCCTGGATAGGGCAGATCCCCTGGAGTAGGCAATGGCAGTCCACTCCAGTATTCTTGACTGGAAAATTCCATGGACAGAGGAGATTGGTGGGCTGCAATTCAAGGGATCACAAAGAGTTGGACATTACTGAGCACACACATACAACATAAAAACGAGGCAGAAGGGAGCTGTGGTGTATCTTATTTTCCAATCTTGGGAGTCATGCAGCAGGGCACCAAGGCTAAGTCCAACAGTAGGAGACTTAGATTCTGCCCTGTGGTAGGAGAAGTATCAAAGCACCTAAGGACATGTATTGAAAATAATCACATTTTTAAAGATCAAATTATGTAATATGCATGGAGTTTGACCAGAGAGTGATCAATCAGTACAGAATGTCTGAAACTCAGGGGTCTTCTAGGATGCAGAACTTTCAGTGCTAAAACTGGAAAGATCCTGGATTAACTCAGAAGAGTTGATCATACAATTATTTGACAAAATAGGAAAGTGAGATAGAGAACTCTTAAATATAATCCTCACTATACAAGTTCACATAAGATCTACCAAAGTATGTCTCATGGAAAACTAAAAGAAAAAGTTTTATGAAAGTGCTCCCTGGTATAATAAAGTTGACAATCTTTAATAACATTGTCCTATGCTTGCTGCTGCTGCTGCTGCTAAGTCGCTTCAGTCGTGTCCGACTGTGGGCAACCCCATAGACAGCAGCCCACCAGGCTCCTCTGTCCCCGGGATTCTCCAGGCAAGAATACTGGAGTGGGTTGCCATTTCCTTCTCCAATGCATGCACGCATGCTAAGGCGCTTCAGTCAACCCCGATCTGTGCGACCCCATGGACAGCAGCCCACCAGGAAATGGGTTGCCATTTCCTTCTCCGTTGTCCTATGCTTAGAAACTTAGATAATTTACCCAGCATCACACAAATATATTTGATCACCAAATATTTTGTTTTCACATAAAACTTGATACATGGATGCGTGTGTGTTAGTCACTCAGTCATGTCCAACTCGTTGTGAGACCATGAATTATAGTCCACCAGCCTCCTCTGTCCATGGAACTCTCTAGGCAAGAATACTAGAGTGAATTGCCATTCCCTTCTCCAGGGGATCTTCCTGACCCAGGGATCGAATCTAGGTCTCCTGCATTACAGATAGATTACTTACTATCTGAGCCACCAGGGAAGCCGATGGATGACAAATTTGAAAAAATTGAAAAATGTTTAACTAAATACATGCAAACAGTGCCGTGAAAATGTTTATTTGCATAGATACAAATACCTTAACCTGGAGGCATCTCTAAGGGTCAGAAAGTGTTAGAGGTTAAAGAAAGTGTAGTAGAAAATGCGCACTTTGCACATGTCCTACCTGATTCATTTGACCTTAGGTGCATGGAAGTTGCATTGGTTCAGGTAAAGATTGAAGTATGTAGTTAAGTCATGGATTTCCAGAAATAGAGCCAATTCTGTTTTAAATAAAATAAAGTACCAGACACCCAAGCTGAAATTATCTGGCTAAATGTCTGTGTGGGGAAGTTCTCACATCCTCCTAACTTTCTGCCTCACTCTAATGAGAACCATTAGTCTTCTCATTCTTTTGAATATCAAATTCACCTGCAGAGGAAAAATACAGGAACATTCAGGTTGCTATTGTAAGAACACAAAATATACTTTGAAAATCACAGATTATCTATCTTAAGTCATTTTATTCATTAATTAAAAAAAATCATAGGTTTAATCATTTCCTAGACATTTTTTTTTAGCATTAGCTAATGACATTTAAAAATCATTTTTAATTACAATATAGTACCAGGTTTTGAGGGAAAGTGGCTAAAAGACTCCTGTGATTTTCCTTTCTTTTTAATTCAGGAAAGTTGTGGCCTCAAAGTCCTTAAATGAACCAAAACCTGTGAGTTAGTAATTCTGAAATCGGAAGGCAATATGTTGTCCTAAAAAGCATCCAAGAGTGGAGAGTTAGACACCTGATTCTGGGTCTAGTTCTGCAGCTACTGTGCTGTGTAACATGAGGAAACATAAGTCTCTCATAACTTCAGATTTCTCATCTCTAAAATAAAGGATGATTCCTTTCATGCCAACTTGTGAAGTTTCTGTATGAATAAAATGAGATACTATGTGAGAAGGAATATTTTAAAAATAAGATCTGAGTTGTGATGATCAGAAATCAGTTTATATTAAAAGAGTACAGCACTTCTTCTGGTAATAACTATCACTAGTTATGAAATACTTTCTCATCACCTGATTTTGTGCTCATTGTTCCATTATTTAATTCTAACATTAATTATGTGAGAGGGATTTTATTTTCATTTTACAGATGAGAAAACTGGGGATCAGAGTTCAGAAAGTCCTTTTCCAAGATCACACATCTGAGTCAGGAAAAAGTAAATGGTCTGTTCACTCTCCACTGTTACAGGGCACCCCAGGTATCATGGTGATCAGATTTTGCCCTTGATCTTAAGAAGTTCCTGAAACTCTAGTGTAGTAAGCCTAAAAAATTCTTGTTCAACACTGGTAGCTATTTATATTAGATAGTATGACTTCATTGAAAAAGCCTCTCTTTCAATTAAACAAAATTCTTTGTCAGGCTTTATGTTGGACACTCTTCAAACATTATCTCATTTATTTTACTTACCAACTCAGTCAAGGAGATTCAAGTCTCATTTTATACATGAGGATAGTGAGACAAATTTAATTAAACAATTGTCTAAAGAGGTGGTATCGATTCTGTGTCAGAATTATAGGTTAAACTTAGATCTGTCCATCTTCTAATCCCATGTTCTTACTTTAATATAAACTTCCCTCCACTTTCTACACAACATTGGTGGTGTATGTTTCAAATGAGTTATTGAAATTCTGAATAAAAGTTCTTTAAGTGCATTGAACCAAAAATATTATTGACTGAGCAAATATTGTGAGTATAAAACCTTAGAAGGTTTACCATTCCTTTAATGCTTTCTGAGCAATCACAACAGGCCCATCAGCTGCTATCTATTGATAATGACCCAATCAGTTCAATAGAGATAAGAGTTTACTCCATTGAAAGCATCTGTTTCAAATTTCCACACCTACACTTTATGCTGATTCATTTTGTCTAATGATTGCTATTCTTTAGCTTCTATTTTGTCCTCTAACACACTATTTGAAGCAAAGGGGCCCCTTAATAAAATAAAATAAATGAAGTAATAAATTTTATGCCACAGTATTTCAGACTTTCCATTTTATTGACTTTCCTAAAAATTTACTTTTCTTATTTGCATTGCTCTTGTGATATGGCTTGCCAGACCAATACATTTTACTTAAAATAAATATTAATCAGATGAACTGAAAGAATTTTGAATATCCCATTTATGTACCTTTATTGGAAAACACAATTTTGGCTAATATTAAGTGAGTTACAAACAGAAAAGATGTTTTCTATAAAAAATAAAAAAATAAGAGGAAGGAAAGAAAGAAAAAACTTGGCCTGTGTTAATTCTCATGCCTTGAATGATACCCAGCGCAATCATAATGGGACATCACTAGCCACTGTGCATAATTACATTTTATTTCAGATAGAAACTATGCACTTTCATTTTATAATCAAAATGGGACCTTCAAAATATGACCCATGGAATACAAGAAAGAACTGCCCGTGTAGGGGAATTGTTGAGCAAGGAGGTAGCAAAGAAATGAAGGTTTTGTTTTTCTAGTTCATTTATTTTTATTTCAATTTTTCCTTCTGTTCTAAAAAAATATATGAAATCATACTATTATCAGTTGAAAGCCTACTGCAGACCAGGGGCTGTTCTCTTTCAATTAATTTAATTTCATCAACTCTGAGTTGAATAGTGTTATTTAATCATACCAGTTTTACTGAAGAAAATTCAAAGTTCAGAAAAATTAGGAAATCTTACCAAGATCACACTGCTAATAATATTAATCCTGGGACTTGAAATGTTATCTGGCATTTATTTTGTACTAAACATTTCAAAAGGGAGTCAGACACTGTAAATTAAATTAGCAACTGTCCTTAGACTGTTCTAACTACATATATGCATGCAGATAGGAAAAGTGTATGTGTATTACCAGTCTTTTATACATATCAAAAGTACCCTGTGCTTTTCATCCATGGAATCATGGTTTCACAGACATGAGAAATAAGGACTCCACTCTATAAAACAAGCTTCTGGGAGCTTTGATAGATATGAAAATGAACCCTGAGGGAGGGTACGAATTTTCTGCTAATTGTTTGTACTTGTTGTGGTTTAGTTGCTAAATCGTGTCTGATTCTTGAGACACCATGGACTGTAGCCCTCCAGGCTCCTCCGTCCATGGGATTTTCCAGGCAAGAATACTGGAGTGGGTTGCCATTTCCGTCTCCAGGGGATATTACTGACCCAGGGATCAAACTCAGGTCTTTTCTCTACAGTTTAAACTTGAATCTCAATAAAATAATTCAAAGAATCAAATTTATATTACAAAATCATTTGCAGAGAAATAGCTGTGCCTTAGTCAAAGAAATTTCATGGAATGAAAAATTTCTGGAAACTGTCATATAGGACTAAAATGGAAATCAGTTACAAGGGAAGATTGTTGATCAGAGTTGAAGGTTTCTCTGTGAAATCCTTCAAGAGTCCTTGATACTAAGTCCTGCCACCATCACCAAATGTAACCAATAAGTATAAAAAGCATAGCTTCTGCTGTGCTCAAACCATATTGTTTATTGATTTTTTTTGATCTTCCACAATTCCTTTAAAGTACTCTTAGGCATCTTGTCCTTTTGCTCTAGGTAAAAACTAAAACATGCATATTTTACTTTTGTTGTTGCTATTCTGTTTTGTTTTGTTTACATGATTATCATCTGAAAATATTCTTAATTTCCCTTGAAATGAAACTGTCATTAAATTTGGGCTAGTGGAGATGGGGAGTTGTGGGGGCCATGACTGGCTTGTTCTCTCCCTTATTCTTTACTTCGTTTCTAACTTCTACCTCTTATTTTAGAAACCTTAGGTTCTCAGCAGATTACCAGGAACAGTCATGAAGGAATAAACTAGGAAAAGTTCTTATTTAGTTGATGATGGATACTGTTGGCTCAGACAGTAAAGTATCTGTCTGCAATGCTGGAGACCCGGGTTTGATCCCTGGGTCAGGAAGATCCCCTGGAGAAGGAAATAGCAATCCACTCCAGTGCTCTTGCCTGGAAAATCCCATGGACAGAGGAGCCTGGTGGGCTACAGTCCATGGGTCACCAAGAGTCGGGCACTACTGAGTGACTTTACTTACTTCACTGCTGTAAGCTAGCTCCATTATTTCAGGGCCTGGAGGATCTAACAGTGGACCCTTTTTGCTAATGGCTTATTCTTGAGTTGTTCAGAGATTACCCAGCTTCTCTGGGGGCATCTCTGTCCCTGACTGTCATGATACTTATTTCACATAAACTCTTTCTCTTGGAGTCCCATAACATTCTGCGGCAGAACTTAAAATGATGCCTGCACAACAGTCCCTCTGCACAGTACATGTATATTTTCCCAGAAATATGAGTATAACTCCTTGCCCCAGTAAACTCTGGGACCCTTGCAAATTCCAAAGTAGTCATCATTCTCCTGTTGCCTAAAGTTGCTTTTGCTATCTCAGGTGTAAGCCAGTACTCTATGTCATCCAACACCAGGGGAAACATCCGTGGTTTCTTCAGGTCTCACAAAGTTTCCTTCCTAGATTTATGGTAAAGGAAGACCCAACTACCCAATGAAAAAGGAATATAGAGACTCAGAATGGCAAAGACTCTCTAAAGAAATCTCTTCTCTGTTCTGTTCCAACAGAAGTGTCTAATAATTGTGAAATCAGATCTTGTTTTCTTTTCATACAGTTTTTCCCTGTGGCAGATTCCTCACCTTCACTTTTGATTAGTATAGACTTTGTGGGTACCATCCTTGAACATAAGTTTTTAATAGTTCCATTTTTGCAGTTTGTTGCACAATTAAACTGATGTTTAAGTGATCGACATAGCTTTTAAAGTGTTCACAACATATTTAGTCCACTTGAATCCTTCCAATAAATTCAACTCAGCTGGTCTCTCATAGCTTATAAGAGTTAAACCTTTCAACTGGAAGACACCAATCATTTCAGGAGAACTTTATTTTCTAAGGTATAATTATTGTTCATTTCTGAGTCTGTTTTTATCTACTATTCTGTAAGCTCTTTGAAGACAGGGAGTATATTTTTTCAAAATTCTGTATTAGCTGACTCAACCCTGTACCTGTCTTATAATAAGCGTAGCAAATAATTATTGAGAGGCAATTCAAGGCATCATAGGAAGAGCTTGAAATTACCTACTCCAATGAGCACAGCAAATACATACCTACACATGAAGCAGTTCCCTCTGAAAAGAATCTAAGAACCAGCTGAATACCTGCTCCACAAAAAAAAAAAAAAACAAAAAAACAAAAAAAAAAACAAGAAGACAGATAAAAGAGATAGAGTGGGAATCCCCTGGTGGTCCAGTGGTTTGATTTCCACACTTGCATTGCAGGAGGAATAGGTTAGATCCCTGGTCAGGGAACTAAGATCCCATATGTCTTGTGGCATGGCCAAACAAGGTGGGGCGGGGGTGCAAGCAGAGTATTGATAAAAAACACCTCACCCCTTGTGCGGCATCACACACTGGGAAGGAATCTCACCAGATGGGTGCTTATCCTGGAGGAGCGAGGAGTTGACACCCCACATCTGGCTCCCCAGCTCCTGAGATCTCTACTGGAGAGATGAGCCCCAAAATGACTGACTTAGAAAAATCAATGGGGCTGAAGGCCAAGGATCCCAAACTGCTATAGAAGACTGAGACTCTCTTCTTAAAAGACTTGAATAGTCTTATTCACTCCCATACTTAGTGAAATTGCAGTCCTTTGTTTGATAAGTGCCAAGTGCTGAGACTCTACAGGAAAGAGAGTCATTAGTAAATCTAAAAGATAGAGTGGAAGGGGAGGGTGGAAATGTTCCCCAGAGACAGAGGTGCAGGAAGATACCATTGTTGCAATTCCCACTTAACTTGCTACAGAGGCAGGCAAGCCCAGACAAGGGACTGCATGAGCAGGGCATTACCCTGCAGCATTGCTAAAGTCAGAGAAGTCTGGTGGCTGCGGCACTACCTTACTCCTTGGCTGGCATGGGTCAGTGCTAATGACTGCAGCACTCTCCTGCTCCCTAGCTAAAGTCTTCAAGTACTGATGGCCATGGCACTCCCCCTCCCTCTGGCTGGGGCTGGTGAGTGCAAGCAGTCAAGTATTCTCACATTCTAGCCCTGAAGCTATTGGTTACAGGGATAAGACACTTTTAGTCTGCACTAATGAAGTCCATGAGTGCCTGTAGTCAAGTCATTCTCCTGCTGCCTTCCTGAAGCATGAGGCTAGATAAATCCAGTGGTCACACGTAATCCACACAAAGCACTCCCCTTGGTCTCCTGATCTCCTGAACCTAATGGCCAACAGGTCTGGCATTCAAGAGTCCCATGAATTCCAGGGGCTTCCAGAGGTTAAAGCATCTTCCTGGAATGCAGGAGACTCGGGTTCAATCCCTGGGTTGGGAAGATTCCCTGGAGAAGGAAATGGCAACCCACTCCAGTACTCTTGCCTGGAGAAACCCATGAGGGAGGAGCCTTGTAGGCTACAGTCCATGGGGTCGCAAAGAGTCGGACACGACTGAGTGATTTCACGATGACAACGACGACAATAACAATTGTAAAGACAGTTCTTGGCAGGTCACCACCTCCAGGACTCTACACAGACAAAAACAGAAACACAATGCCAGTATTCCTGTGGATAAAAAACTATTTATTTAAGCTGAAGTTTTATCCTCAGCAGCTACAAAAGCAATCAGAAGACAATCTGAAAAATGTCAATAAATACATACCTAGCAATAATTGTTTTAAATGTAAATGAACTAAATTATCCAATCAAAAGACAAGGTAGCTAAATGGATTAAAAAGCAAGTCTCGATAAGTTTAAGAAGATTGAAATCATAGTAGTTATTTTTTCTGACCACAACAGAATGAGCCCAGAAATCAAATACAGGAGAAAAAAAAAATTCAAAAAATACAAATACATGGAGGTTTAACAATATGTTATTAAACAGCCAGTGAGTCACTGAGGACATCAAAGAAATTTAAAAAAAAATACCAGGAGGCAAGTAAAAATGGAAACACAGTAATCCAAAACCTACTACATGGTTTTTATATTACATAGAAACATAGTAAAAAGAATTCTAAGAGGGTCATTTATAGCAATACAAGCCTACTTCATGAAATAAGAAAAATCTCAAAAAAACAACTTAAACTTACATCTAAAGGAGCTAGGAAAAGAAGAACAAAGAAAACCAAACTCAGTAGAAGGAAAGAAATCAGAAAGATCAGAGCAGAAATAAATGAAATAGAAATGAAGAAAACAATGGCGAATATCAATACAAGTTAGTTCTTTGAGAAGATAAAATTAATAAGCCTTTAGCCAGATTCCTCAAGGGAAAAAAGGGAGAGGACTCAAGTTAATAAAATTAGAAATGAAAAAGGAGAAATCATAACTGACACTGTAGAATTATGAAGCATCATAAAAGACTACTACAGGCAATTCTATGACAGCAAAATGGACAACCTGGAAGAAAAGGATAAACCCTTGGAAAGGTACAATCTTCCAAGACTGGATGCTCTTCAACATTGGTCTTCGTAATATTTTTTTTGGATCTGTCTCCTCAGGCAAGGGAAAAAAAAATGAAGACCAACAAATAGGACTACGTAAAACCGAACAGTTCTTGCACAGAAGAGGAAAGGATCAAGAGAATGAAACAGTCACCTACTGAATGGAGGAAGGCATATATCCAATCAGGAGTTAATATTCAAAGTATACAAAGAGTTGCTTAGTCTCTAAGTCGTGTCTGACTCTCCTGAGACCCCACGAACTGTAGCCCATGAGGTTCCTCTGTCCATGGGATTTTCCAGGCAAGAATACTGCAGTGGGTCACCATTTTCTTCTCCAGGGGATCCTCCCCATCTAGGGATTGAACCTGTGTCTCCCACATTGCAGGCAAATTCTTTACCACTGAGCCACTATGGAAGCCCCATATAAAGAGCACATATATATACACACATATGTATGTACTTACTTACATACATAGAAGTAGATACATGTGTGTAGATATGTATCTGTATATAGATATGTGTATATCTACACATATGTATCTACTTCTGCTTCATTGACTATACTAAACCCTTTGATGTGTGGATCACAACGAACTGTGGAAAATTCTTATAGAGAAGGGAATACCAGACAACCTGACCTGTCTCCTGAGAAATGTGTATGCAGGTCAAGAAGCAACAGTTAGAACCAGACATGGAACAACAGACTGGTTCCAAATGGGGAAAGAAGTACATCAAGGCATATATTGTCACCCTGCTTATTTAACTGATATGCAGAGTACATCATGAGAAACGCTGGGCTGGAGGAAGCACAGGCTGGAATCAAGATTGCCGGGAGAAATATCAATAACCTCAGATATGCAGATGACACCACCCTTATGGCAGAAATGAAGAGGCACTAAAGAGCCTCTTGATGAAAGTGAAAGAGGAGAGTGAAAAAGCTGGCTTAAAACTCAACATTCAACAAACAAAAATCATGGCATCCGGTCCCATCACTTCATGGCAAATAGATGGGGAAATAATGGAAACAGTGATAGACATTATTTTCTTGTGATCCAAAATCACTGCAGACGTTGACTGTGACCATTAAATTAAAAGAAGCTAGCTTCTTGCAAGAAGAGCTGTGATAGCATATTAAAATGCAGAGACCTTACTTTGCCGACTAAAGGTCCGTCTCACCAAAGCTATGGTTTTTCCAGTAGTCATGTATGGATGTGAGAGTTGTACCATGAAGAAGGCTGAGCACTGAAGAATTGATGCTTTTGAACTGCGGTGCTGGAGAAGACTCTTGAGAGTCCCTTGGACTGCAAGGAGATCAAATCAGTCAATCCTAAAGAAATTAGTCCTGAATATTCATCGGAATGACTGATACTGAAGCTGAAGCTCCAATACTATGGCCACCTTATGTGAAGAACTGACTCATTGGAAAATACTCTGATTTTGTGAAAGACTGAAGGCAGGAGAAGGGGACGGCAGAGAATGAGATGATTGGATGGCATCACCAGCTCAATGAACCTAAGGTTGAGCAGCCTCCAGGAGTTGGTGACGGATAGGGAAGCCTGGTGTGCTGCAGTCCATGGGGTCGCAAAGAGTTGGACATGACTGGGTGACTGAACTGAACTGAACTGATATGTATGTGTGTATGTATATATATATATGTATGTATGCATATAATAGATTATATACATAATAGATTATCATGTAGTCATTAAATTAATGAAATATTGCCATTTGTGACAGCATAACTGGATTTAGAGGGTATCAATTATGCTGAATGAAATAAGCCAAATAGAAAAGAGAAGTACCATATGACTCCACTTATATGTGCAATCTGGAAAAACAAGACAGATAGACAGGGAACAAATAGGTGGTTGCCAGAGGGGAGGGTGATGTAAGGATGAGAGGAACAGGTGAGGGAAATTAAGAGATACAAACTTACAGCTGCATAATAGATGTATCATGGGGATGAAATATACAGTGTGGGGAATATAGTTATTATAATTATTATATAGCATCTTTGTATAGTGACAGATGGTAACTAGACTTATTGTGGTGATCATTTTGTAATGTATAGAAATATCAAATCACAATGCTATGCACCAGGAGCTAACATATGTTGTAGGTCAATCATACTTCAACAAACTGACTCATAGAAAAGGAGATCAGATGTGTGGTTAGAGAGGCAGGGAGTGAGGATTGGGTGAGTTGGATGAAAGTGGTCAAAAGATACAAACTTCTAGTTATAAACTAAATATATAGTAGGGATATAATGTACAACATGATTAATATAATCAACACTGATCTGTGTTATATGTGAAAGTTAAGACAACAAACCCTAAGATTGCTTATTAAAGGAAAAATACTTTGTGCTTTTAAAAATTTTGTATCTATATAAGATGATGGATGTTCACTAAAATTACTACAATTGTTTCATGGTGTATGTAAGTCAAATCATTGTGCTGAACACCTTAAACTTACACTGTGTTGTGTGTCAATTATATCTCAATAAACCTGGGAGAAAAAATAAGGAATACAGGAAATCTGTCAGATGCTAATTTTAAGTTCCTTTGAAGACATCTGTTAATACATCACACAGGGAATAGGACTAAAACAAAAGCACTTTGGCTAGCAAGAGCTAGGCTAAAGATGGGAGGAAAAAAGATTTATTTTAGAATTATAAAAATTTAGTTTTGCATTAAAACTTGGGAAATAGAGTTTAAACTACAAACCATAGAGGAAAAGGCAAATACATAAGTATATAAAAGACTATTTCTGGAGACCGTATAAGGAAATGAAAATTCGACCAGATGGTAGGGAGGAAAATTTGGAGAGGGTTCATGTAGGAATGAACAGAGGCTGAGTGTCTGAGAAGGAGGCACAACTCTCACCCTTTTGGGCCAAGGCCTGTCTCAGGGGTACATGCCAGGAATCCCAGGTGGGTTTGGAAGCAGGAGTATGAACTGGCTTCCCAGGCTAAGTGCTAGGAAGAGTGGTGCTTCGTAGAGGCACAATCATGCGGGAGATCTCTGGGTCTGTGACCCCTGAGAGCCACCTATCAAGGTCCCACACGCTGCAGTGTGATGGATGAAAGCACAGTCTCTAATGCGAATTTTGTAGTGAATAAAAGAGGAGCACACCGGGATGGGCAAAAATGCAACCCTCACCCTGTCTTTTCATCCAAAAAGCCATATGCTGTCGGTCTTCTGAATGCAACCGAAGAGAAATACTATGAGATACGAACGATTTGGATCTGATGAAAATGCAAATTAGTGATGTGGGAATTTTACCTTCTCTATATCAAATGACTTCATCTGCTACATTTTTATTAAAGTAACTAAAAAAAAAAAAAGTGCCAGGAAGTGTCTTCCTAGAGAGTCAGGAGGCAGACCCAGAGAAGGAGAGGACTTCTACAGTCGTCCTCACAGAAGACCCTGCAGGACCCGAGTGCAGTAGCATTCCACTCAGGAGCTGCAGTGGAGACAGAAGCTTATGCTCCGAGAATGCGAGAACCAGCACATCTGGTGGGGGCCTAACAAGGTACCCTTAACAACGCCAGGGTGGCACCTCTGTCTTCCTGGAAGTGGATCACTCTGAGTAGAAAGGGAGAACAAACAGATGGGAAAGACAGGGAATCCTCCGACAGAGTGCACATTGCTTAGTTTTACACTGGAAATGACTCAGTTCCAGGATTAACGTTTTTGCTAGGACAAGTTCTAGAAAACAAACCTAAGTGCCATAAAAAATATACTTGGATGTTTTACACCTGAAATTGTGTAGCCTGCTCAATACATGAAATTATCATGTCCATTACCCTGGTTATGACAATGTGAACTCTGGGGTTTAATTTCTACATAATTAGATGAGGAAATTATTAGGTGACCATAAATGCCTGCATACTTGTTAATAACTTTGCTCTTTCACTCTCCAAACTTTTATTGTTATGGTCATTTTCTAACAACAATAAAACAACTTATGGAATTGTTTTTACCTGTGACAATGCAGATAAGTCTTTGGTACAACATCTAGTGTCTTCTAAGCACTAAATAAATTATGATTATTCCTTTCAAGCAGCATTTCAAACTAAAGAAAAAGGTTTTTTAAAAATGTAAAATTTCTTCAACTATGATGAAATCTTGTTTCCTTAGGTGAACTTTGAGCAGCATAGTTTCCTCCTGGGAAATGATTCTGAACATACTAGTGGTCCAGTCCTGTACTAACTTAAGAAAATGTTAGATAACTAATATAAGACCTCTAAAATTCCAATTTTAGTATTTGGGAACATTTCTCTGAAGCTTAATTATAGAAGCAATACATTTAACTGTTTAAGCACCAGTTTGAGAAAATGCAATAATTAATAGATACCTTAAACTCACAATATATTTGTATAGGATTCTGGTGGGGTGTCACGTTGAAAATGTACCTTGGTTGTATAATGAGGGTTAGGGGGTAAAAATCATACCCTATCTTGACAAGTTTCTGCATCTACATCTCCTTCCTAGCAGAACCTGTTCTTTACTGATGAATGACAGTAGGCAAAGACTTTCAGTGAAGGATAATGTCTTATGAAACAGGAAGCTACGGAAAGGGAATAATACTAACTGCCCAATAGATGGACTCATCTTAGGGAACAACTGCATGTGTTTTTCTCTCATATGGCAGGAGGGCATAGAGATATCAGGCAAATCGGTTTCTAACTCAGCCACAGATAAAACCCAGGCTCAGTGGCCACACTATCCACTTCACAGAACAAAAACAACTATTCCCATCATCTGCACTGGTCCACCCTTGAGGCTTTCATCCTGGAAGTCCTCTGCTCTGTTCCCGCCCTCAGCAATCTCATCTAGCCCCAGCTTCAGTAACCAACTCTGTGGGAATGGCTCCTGCTGCTCCCCAATCATTGTCCCTTTGTATTTACTTAAAATGTTGAGTCCTTTTGAAGATTACCCCCTCCAGCCATGCCACTGTCTCCATCTTTTTGTTATTGTCCTGGACGTGCCTTCTGGGTCTCCTTAAAAACATTATTAATCCGGTCAGAGTTCTTATCTCTATCCTGATTCATATGTGTCTTCACTGCTCAGTGTCACAGCCTTTAATAACTTTCACCCCTTAGTTAATTCACTTCCCTGTTGGCTCAGACAGTAGAGAATCTGCTTGCAATGCAGCAGGCTTAGGTTCAATCCCTGGCTTGGAAAGATCCCCTGGAGAAGGGCACAGCAGCCCAATCCAGTATTCTTGCCTGGAGAATTCCATGGAGAGAGGAGCCTGGAGGGCTATACAGAGTATGGGGTCGCAAAGAGTCAACACAACTGAGTGGATAACAGTTAATCCAGTCTTTAAAACAAGTCCACCGTTCAGAGTAATTCCAAATCCTACTCTCAAAATACTGCCTTTAGATTACTAAAAGCAGGATTTATGCCTAAACCTTCTTTACAGTCTCCACAAGATTTTCTACTGGACCTTAAATGTAGTGTGAAACACTTCCCTCAGCTCAGAACCATGGCTGTGCCTGAGTGCTCAGTCATGTCCCACACTTTGAGACCCCATGGACTGTAACCTGCCTGGCTCCTCTGAGCATGGAATTTTCCAGGCAAGAATATTGGAGTGGGTTGCCATTTCCTTCTCCAGAGGGGATCTTCCTGATCCGGGGATCAAATCTAGGTCTCTCGCATTGCAAGCAGATTCCTCACCTTTTGAGCCGCCTGGGAAGCCCATACATCAACTATACTTCAGTAAAAAAGAGTCATATTTCCCTATGTGTGCCTGGGACATGTGTTTTTGTTTAGAAATTATTCCAAATTATTCCAATTCTCTGTTGTCTCCTGCACTCACAGGTAAATTCTTTACCACTAGTCCCTGCTGTAACTACCCACCTTTCTATAGCACATATCTTATATTTTAATGCCCTTTTATACCAGTTTAGTATTTTGAAAAGTAAAAGTGTGAGTCGCTCAGTCATGTCTGACTCTTTGCAACCCTGTGTACTGTAGCCTGCCAGGCTCCTCTGTCCATGGAATTCTCCAAACCAGAATACTGGAGGGGATAGCCATTCCCTCCTCTAGGGGATCTTCTCAACCCAGGGATTGAATCCAGGTCTCCCCCATTGCAGGCAGATCCTTTATCATCTGAGCCACCAAAGAAGCCCCTTTTTCTCATTCTTTGGCATCTTTCACACTGATTTCTCAATTATTCTAGTGTAAGTTTCTCATTCAAATCTCTAGTTCTATTTAATTTGTCTTAATTCTAGGTAATTTATTTAGTTCTGTACCTTTCAATTCAGCTGTTTCTATTTTATAAGAATTGTGCCCTTAGCGATAGTATTATCCTTAGGCATTCTGTAACTGTCTGTGGATTTAATATAGGCTTGGAGAATGACTCATCCTTGCCACACACATCCATATTAGAAAGAAAACCAGCACCTGGTAGAAGCCCACTTTGCCCGACACTGTGCTACACATGTTTATTATGCCATTTAGTTGTGAAAATATTTCAAGATTGATATTATAAACCCCTTTTAAGAAGTGGAAACTGAGAAGTTAAGTGGTTTTTCCCATAAATACAGAATTAGTAACTGGTGAAATTAGAATTTGGGAAATGTTGCCTAAATAATTCTGCTCCCTCCAAATAAAAGAACTGAAATGGTGGCCCAGTGTGGAAACCACAGCCTGTATGTAAGACTAGTTATAATGGGTGCCTTCCATCTATCTCAGAACACCATTATAAGGGAATTGTGAACATTTCTATTTCACAAGTTAAGAAACTGAGGCACAGGTTAAGGAACCTGCATGCAAAGCCATACAGTCAAGTGTATGCTTGGGTGTGCTTATATTTATTTATGCAAATTAAGCCATCTAAGTAAAGCATCTAAAGGAGATCAGTCCTGGGTGTTCATTGGAAGGACTGATGTTGAAGCTTAAACTCCAATACTTTGGCCGTATGATGAGCTGACTCATTTGAAAAGACAATGATGCTGGGAAAGATTGAGGGCAGGAGGAGAAGGGGACGACAGAGGATGACATGGTTGGATGGCATCACCGACTTAAGGGACATGAATTTGGGTAAACTCCAGGAGTTGGTGATGGACGGGGAGGCCTGGCATGCTGTGGTTCATGGGGTTGCAAAGAGTCAGACGCAACTGAGTGACTGAACTGAACTGAACTGAAGTAAAATATGTAAAATCACATAGATAAGTAAATAATAGCATGCAAAAGTATGATTTTTGGTTTCCTGGATTTTCTGAGTAAAATCTCACAGGTATGCTGCTGCTGCTAAGTCGCTTCAGTCATGTCCGACTCTGTGTGACCCCATAGATGGCAGCCCACCAGGCTCCGCCGTCCTTGGGATTCTGCAGGCAAGAACACTGGAGTAGGTTGCCATTTCCTTCTCCACTGCATGAAAGTGAAAAGTGAAAGTGAAGTCACTCAGTCGTGTCCGACTCTTTGCGACCCCACGGACTTCAGCCTACCAGGCTCCTTCGTCCACGGGATTTTCCAGGCAAGAGTGCTGGAGTGGGGTGCCATTGCCTTCTCCACTCACAGGTATATTAGTCGACTATTGTATATTGAAAGGGATATATTCACTGTAATTCCCCACTGAAATAACACCATGCGAACAAAATCTCTGGGCTTCCGACTGCTTCATATTCATTTTGATATTATTTATTTAGGACATTCAATGTTGTCTTTTCTTCTTGGAGAGGTCTGACTTCAGATTGTAAAAGACCCAGCGGCCCTTCCTCTAAGCAGAGTCAGGAAATCTGTCTGATACTCTGCAAAGCACTATACACAAGAGATGTAACTTTAGAAATGGGAGTTTGAGACCAGATCATCACCCAATGGGGCCACCAAATATATCATCATTGTCAATAGAATTTCTTCACAATTCTGCCTATGGATAAAGAGTCGTGTTTCACAATGATCAGTCAGTTTTCAAAAGTAAATACACCTGGATAAGGTACACAATCTAGAATATATTTGTGATGTACTGCTTAAGAAAGTTGAAACATAAGGTTAATCTTTGCTTTAACAAAGGGATAGAGAACTAGGAGGCATAGAAAAAGAAGTAACAGTATGAAAGACTGAATTTATTCACTTGATAATTTTTCTGAATATAGGCTCAATTTCAAGGTACTAAAAAACCCTTAGTAAATCACCTTTCTTTTGAAAAAGTGATTTAGACTGACAGTTGTTTGTCAGGGCCTAAAATATACCAGACAGGAAATTTTGTAGCTTACTCTTTCAGTCTATAGCATTCACTTTCATCCTATCAGGTTCATAAGTGGCAGGATGGTAGATACAGGAATTCTCCTTGGAGAATTTACTTTGATAGTAGAGGAGTAATTGAATGAAGAGCTTTAAAAGATATGTGAAATCATTGAAAAATGTGGAGAAAATGCAAATTTTTGTGTCCTGAGAACCCAAAAATTCACAAACATATGTTGATTCTGAGTGACTTAGTGATAATAAAAATGAATGAATGAGAAAGTAAGAAAAACAATGTGGGTGCCTAGTAAAACAAAGTTTCACAGTTTATTCCAGAAAACTTTTAAAACTGAGTATATTTACCACTTTGTTTAAACAGGAAGAAAAAGCTTAAGTATGCTGTAATACACCAAACACTACAGGGAAATGGAAAATACCATATCAGACAGGGGCACATGGGTAATTGTTTCTTGGTGAGCTGTAGCCTTTAAAAGCTCATTTATGTTATCACTAAGGTGAAACCCAGGTTTGAAAAAATTGGAAATAGCTAGGTATGTGCAACACGCATCCAATCAGAAAAAAAGATCTGGTCAGTGTGTGTGAGATGAATTATACTGATGTCTGTTATAAATCCCTAACATAGCTCATGAGATCAATTAAGATGTTCAAGCAGCTACAAAAAGGATGATTGAGGCAAATGGTAACATCAGGATGACCATATGGTAAGGGGAAACTAGAACTGTTTGGACGTAAAACGAGAGCCATCGGAATTCCAGTTACAATCATACACTACACAGCGAGGAGATAGTAGAGTGAGGCAGCCAAGAAAAATACTAGATGAAGAACAGTTTGGGCAGTGATAAAGACAAACAAGCTTGTGTTTCCAAGTCAATAAACAGGTGGTAGAAAGAGAGGGTGACATCATCTGTGTCTGTTCTCTTCCCCTCCCCTCAGCTAAGAGGCTCCTGTGATACCGCAGGGCCAGGTATTTGTTGGAGAAATAGCTCTTGGATTTTATAAACAGTGAAGGAGGTTTTGGGGGCAGTATTTAGCCAAAGGGAAAAAAAATATTTCTTAAATGAGATCATCCAAGTTTGTATTCCCTATGCTTTTACCCAGGAACAAGCACATTAATTGTGTTGCTCTATACATGATCTAGGACAATTTCTCTCAAGGCTGCCCAGTGGGCTGTGCAACTATAAGCCATCATCACCACAGGACACAATGGCCTTCAGAAAACTTAGCTCACCTAGAAGTGCGTTATCAGCTAATAACAGCCTTGCCAGTTCATGTGACCCGGGTAGTAAGGTCTAAAAGGCTTTTATTTTTCAGGTTTTTCTTCAAACTGCTAAACTCTGATTGGCAATTTAGCCTAACATTTCACAGCAGTCCTAAATCCATATTTACTAATGATTCCATCATGTATTGAAAGGAATACACTTTGAAAATCTTCATCAATTAAGGATATTGAAACAGAAGAGTTTAACCCAGCCCTCTAGATAGAATGTCTTTTGGAAAATTTACTAACCTTTTCACTCACAAATAATAAAGCCATTGTGAATATATTTGAGCTGTCTGAGCTAAATGGAAGTCTCAGACTAGGAAACGCTTCATAATCAACAACAATGCTATTTTCAAAAGATGCCAAGGCAGGAAAGCGTTATGTTTAAGAATGTGAGTTCTGAAGCAAGATCTGGAACTTACTCTATATGTGATGTTAGGCTTATAAAGTAACCTCTCTGTACCCACATTCCCAAATTTTCAAAACAGATATAATTGATTTTATATCATAAGGTGGTCATGAGGATCAAGTGATATAAAACACATTATGTGTCTAATGTTATATTCGGTATACAAGAAGTGTTTACTAAATATTAGTTTATATTGACATTATTATGAAAATGACATAAGTGGGAAGAAAAAGTAGTATCTTATTTATGTCAAGTGGAAAATACAAGAAAGTCAAAGTTCTCCAGTATTGGTATACATAAGCATCATCAAGGGGATTACTAAGAATACTGATTTCTGGCCTTTAGTTCCAGACTCTTTAAGTTGCTATTTTTTATATAACACCCTTTAGTTGTTATGATGCAGGTGGTCTACCAAGTATAGCTTGAGAAACACTGAATTAAGACATTGCTTGTCAGATTTCTCTCAAATCTGATAACTATAATCACCAATATTTAGTTCCAGAATGCCTGATAACTCCTGATGGCATGTACACTTTCTCTGATGCTCTTACATATAAGCAGCTTGAGGATGGGATGGTTAGATAGCATCGCTGACAATGGACATGAGTTTGAGCAAACTCCAGGAGATACTGAAGGACTGAGAAGCCAGGTGTGCTGCAGTCCATGGGGTTGCAAAGAGTAAGACATGACTTAGCGACTGAACAACAACAATGACAACAGCAAGATTACAACTTTCATCATAGAGAAAAACTTGTTTATAATAGAAATTGCTCCTATATTTTCTTAAGAATATTTCCTATACTTGTTCTATTCAATTATTTTACATAATTTATTGTCTCCTGCAGACACTGTCCTTGGCTCTGTAGTTACTCTGATGAAGGCATATTGCCCTTGTCCATAAGGAGGTGGCACTATAAAAGGAAATTGAGTAAATCAAAAAAATTAAATGTAGTATTATATTTAAATGTAGTATTATAAGGGCTAGAAATATAAGCAAAGAAGAAGAGACATACCTAACTAGAAATCTATGTAAGAGTGAGAGGCTGGAGAAAGTTAAGACCAGAAAAATTATAAAAGATATATCAAGCAGCTTTTAGTAATCCACAATTCAATTCAACAAGCATTTGCTAAATTCCTTTTAAAAAAAAATCATTATGCTTGAGCAATAAGAAAAATTAGAGTATGACTCAGACCTTGTTATATATGTCGCTTATATTTTAGTATAAAGATGTATGTCATAAGTAGTTAGTTGAAAAAGAATATAACAAGTATGATAGTAAATAAATGTTCCTCAACTTCTGTACATTTAAATTTACATTCTATTGCGGAGAGATGATCCATGCTTAACAGGATGTTTAATAGCACCTCTGGCCTGATCCTAAAGTTACTAGAAGTATTCCTCTCTCTCCACTTCTCTCAGAACTATGTCAGTCAAAAAATATCTCCAGACATTAAAAAATATTCTGTGGGGGAGAAAAATCATTTTGAGTTGAGAATTAGTGCACTAGAGATACAAAATTAAATGTGAAATGAGAAAAGGAAAGAGAAACTTCAACTGAGATGTATCAGAGAAGGCCTTATGAGTTGAGACCAAGTAGAGTGGACATTTGAAAGGTGGAGATTGTAGAAGATACTTCTGATAGACAAGGCAATGACCAGAAAACTGGCTGCATGAGAAAGATGCAGACATAGAAGTGAAACTGTAGCATCATGGGAATTCTTAAGTTCCAAGGTCAAAATGTTAGACTTCATTCTGAGGGCAAGAGGGAATATTTGAATGCTTTGGAACAAAAAGTAGTAATACGCTTCGGTCTTAGAAGCTAACCCTGATGGTAGTATGAAGAATTCATTGAGAGAGACTGTGAGAGAAGCTAGAAAAACCAGTTTGGAGATTGTTGCATTATTATAGGCAAAAGATGATGTGGGCTAAAAAATAGATGAGAAGAGATGGATCAAAGAAACACTATGACAAACTAGGCAATTCTAATGAGAAATGACTAGGAGAGAAGTTTCTAGTCTGGAAGATGGTAAAGGTGATATAATAAATGAAACAAGAGACACTCAAAAGATAAGTGTTGTCAGTGTGGAGGTAGGAATGCAAGTGACAATTAATTCTATTTGGTTGTCCATTGCAGATGTATGTGAAAAAACCTGCCAATAAGAAGTTCAGTTTATAAGCTCAAGAAATAAGAGCTCTCAAGCTTCAAAATGCAGATTTGGCTCTTAGATGTCAAACCAGGGGAGAGAAAAACACAGACGAATGCTCCAAGTATCGAATTTGACTTATTATTACATAAAAATACACGTTAAGGAAGAGAGATAAGTCTGAGAGATAAGGAATCAGAAGGTCCTACAATGATAACCAGGAGAAGATAAGGCTGTCAAAGCCATGGAGGATGTTTGAGGAGGAAAGTGTCAGAAAAGAAGTCTCTATGTTTGGGTATAAGAAAAGTTATGACCAACCTAGATAGCATATTCAAAAGCAGAGACATTACTTTGCCGACTAAGGTCCGTCTAGTCAAGGCTATGGTTTTTCCTGGGGTCATGTATGGATGTGAGAGTTGGACTGTGAAGAAGGCTGAGTGCCGAAGAATTGATGCTTTTGAATTGTAGTGTTGGAGAAGACTCTTGAGGGTCCCTTGGACTGCAAGGAGATCCAACCAGTCCATTCTGAAGGAGATCAGCCCTGGGATTTCTTTGGAAGGAATGATGCTAAAGCTGAAACTCCAGTCCTTTGGCCACCTCATGTGAAGAGTTGACTTATTGGAAAAGACTCTGATGCTGGGAGGGATTAGGGGCAGGAGGAGAAGGGCACGACAGAGGATGAGATGGCTGGATGGCATCACGGACTCGATGGATGTGAGTCTGAGTGAACTCCGGGAGTTGGTGATGGACAGGGAGGACTGGCGTGCTGCAATTCATGGGGTCACAAAGAGTCGGACATGACTGAGCAACTGAACTGAAGTGAACTGAACTGAACTGAATGGAACTTGACCAATAACAATGCAAAATGTATAATATTGATTCCCCAGTGGGTGAGCAATAAAGAATCTGCCTGCAATTCAGGAGACACTGGTTCAATCCCTGGGTCAGGAATATTGCTGGGAGAAGGAAATGACAGCTCACTCCAGTATTCTTGCCTGGAGAATTCTGTGGATAGAGAAGCCTGGCGGTCTATAATTCATGGGGTTCCAAAGAGTTGGACATGACTGAATGGCTAAACAACAACAGCTTTCTCACCAACTTCTCATTTTAATTAAAATAATGAAGATTACTTGGAGAAATAAGAGATAATTTATCATCAGTAATTCATATTTATAAGATAGGGCCTTTGTTTTTTAAAAAATCCCTCAATTATCAACATCTGCATTATAAAACTTATTAACACTGTTTTCTAGTTTTCATTTTCAAAGAAATTATTATATATACCACGCACAAAAAAAAAGTAAAAGCATGCAAAAAATGTACAATTATGAAAGTTATATGTTTGGCAATGTAAAAATTATGAAACAACTAAGAGAAACTGAGGTAAAGGATGGAGAAGAAATGCTACAACAAAGGATAAGGATGTGAATTTCCTCACTTGATACAGTGGGCAACGAGGAAAATGATATCTACAATCTCAAAAGTTGTTTACATATATCACTTGCCATTGTAAAATGGCACCTTTGAATTCTAAATAACTGAACAGATATGTTTGCTTCTCATCAAATGAAATGCAAGTTCAGTTCAGTTCAGTTCATTTCAGTCACTCAGTCATGTCCGACTCTTTGCGACCCAATGAATTGCAGCATGCCAGGCCTCCCTGTCCATCACCAACTCCTGGAGTTCACCCAAACTCACGTCCATCGAGTCGGTGATGCCATCCAGCCATCTCACCCTCTATCGTCCCCTTCTCCTCCTGCCCCCAATCCCTCCCAGCATCAGAATCTTTTCCAATGAGTCAACTCTTCGCATGAGGTGGCCACAGTACTGGAGTTTCAGCTTTAGCATCATTCCTTCCAAAGAAATCCCAGGGCTGATCTCCTTCAGAATGGACTGGTTGGACCTCCCTGCAGTCCAAGGGACTCTCAAGAGTCTTCTCCAACACCACAGTTCAAAAGCATCAATTCTTCAGTGCTCAGCCTTCTTCACAGTCCAACTCTCACATCCATTCATGACCACTGCAAAAACCATAGCCTTGACTAGATGGACCTTGTTGGCGAAGTAATGTCTCCGCTTTTTAATACGTTATCTAGATTGGTCATAATTTTCCTTCCAAGGAGTAAGCATCTTTTAATTTTTTGGCTGCAATCACCATATGCACTGATTTTGGAGCCCAAAAAAATAATGTCTGACACTACTTCCACTGTTTCCCCATCTATATCCCATGAAATCATGGGACCAGATGCCATGATCTTCGTTTTCTGTATGTTGAGCTTTAAGCCAAATTTTTCACTCTCCTCTTTCACTTTCATCAAGAGGCTCTTTAGTTCTTCACTTTCTGCTATAAGAGTGATGTCACCTGCATATCTGAGGTTATTGATATTTCTCCTGGCAATCTTGATTCCAGCTTGTGCTTTTTCCAGCCCAGAGTTTCTCATGTTGTTCTCTGCATATAAGTTAAATAAACAGAGTGACAATATACAGCCTTGACATTCTCCTTTTCCTATTTGGAAACCGTCTGTTGTTCCATGTCTAGTTCTAACTGTTTCTTCCTGACCTGCATATAAGTTTCTCAAGAGGCAGGTAATAAAGTGCAAAAATATGATAAACCCCATAATTATAAAGAGAACTGGTAAGAGTTATTTATAAGTAGATGAGAGTTTTCAATTTATACTTAGACAAATTAAAACGTGGGAATAGGAAACCACAATCTGACTGTACACTGATAAGTTTATATTTCTGCCAGAGCCCCAAAGGGACTTTAAGCACTGAATTTGTAGATGTGACAAAGAACAGGAGTCAAAAGCGGATCTGGAAAGGGGAACGATCTAAGATCTACATATGGAAGAATTAGTATGTTCCTGCTTTCTTACCTCTATGAGCAAAAGGAATTGGGTTGGTGCCATCTTCCAGGTAGATCATAAAACAGTAAATAAAAAAGTAAATTTATAATTTCAGTGTAGGTGGTATTTCCCCAAGTGCTAAGCCTTCAAAGTGAAATATAAGTGTTTCAATCTGAAAGCCAGTTTCTTGCTTACTCAAAACCAAGCAAAGCCTGATGCTGATACTCCATTCCAGGCATACTTCCCATCTATGGGAGATGAATATTACAGAATGTATTTTCTCACAAAATAGTAGAGGAATCTCACATTAGTTACCAAACACTTAAACATTAAATACAAATGAACTGCCATGAATTCCCCAAAATTAGAAAATTCCACAAAATGGAGGAGAATACAAAGATAAGCAGAAAAAGTTGAACATTGAAGAATAAAAGTTTATTCTGGAAACAGAAAAGAACTTCACAATAACTTTTGTGACTATATTAAGGTAGTTTTAGAGGCTTTAGGAAGCATTACTATGAACAAAGCTATGGGAGCTGATGGAATTCCAGCTGAACTATTTCAAATCCTAAAAGATGATGCTGTTAAAGTGCCACAGTCAATATGCCAGAAAATTTGGAAAACTCAGCAGTGGCCACAGGAATGGAAAAGGTCAGTTTTCATTCCAATCCCAAAGAAAGGCAATGCCAATGAATGTTCAAACTACTGTAAAATTGTGCTCATTTCACATGCTAGCAAGAATATGCTCAAGATCCTTCAAGGTAGGCTTCAGCAGAAAGTGAATCGAGAACTTCCAGATGCACAAGCTGGATTTAGAAAAGACAGAGGAACCAGAGATCAAATTTCCAACATCTTCTGGATGATAGAAAAAGCAGGGTAATTTCAAAATACATCTACTTCTGCTTCATTGACTTCTCTAAAACCTTTGACTGTACAGATCACAACAAACTGGAAAATTTTTAAAGAGATGATACCAGACGAGGGCTTCCTTGATAGCTCAGTTGGTAAAGAATCTGCCTGCAATGGAGGAAAACCCAGTTCAATTCCTGGGTCAGGAAGATCTGCTGGAGAAGGGATAAGCTACCCATTCCACTATCCTGGCCTGGAGAATTTCATGGACTATATAGTCCATGGGGTCTCAAAGAGTCATACACAACTGAGAGACTTTTTATTTATTTATTTAATTTTTTTTTAACTTTGCAATATTGTATTTTTTTTTTGCCATACATCAACATGAATCTGCCATGGGTGTACACATGTTCCCCATCCTGAACCCCCCTCCCACCTCCCTCCCCATACCATCCCTATGGGCCATCCCAGTACACCAGCTCCAAGCATTCTGTATCCTGCATTGAACCTGGACTGACGATTCATTTCTTATATGATATTACACATGTTTCATTGCCATTCTCCCAAAGCATCCCACCCTCTCCCTCTCCCACAGAGTCCAAAAGACTGTTCTATACATATGTGTCTCTTCTGCTGTCTCGCATACAGAGTTTGTTTCACTTTCAGTTTTACCTGCCTCATGAGAAACTTGTGTGCAGAACCAGAAGCAACAATTAGAACAGGACATGGAACAGCAGACAGGTTCTAAATTGAGAAAAGAGTACATCAAGTCTGTACACTGTCACCCCACTTATTTAACTTATACACAGAGTACATCATGTGAAGTGTGCTGGATGAATCCCAAGCTGGAGAAATATCAACAACTTCATATATGCAGATGATACCACTTTAATTGCAGAAAGTGAAGAGGAACTAAAGAGCCTCTTGATGAAGGTGAAAAAGAAGAGTGAAAAAGGTGGCTTAAAATTCAACATTCAAAAAACTAAGATCATGGCATGTGGTCCTATCACTTCATGGCAAATAGATGGGAAAAGAGTAGAAACAGTGACAGACATTATTTTCTTGGGATCCCAAATCACTGGAGATGGTGACTGCAGCCATGAAATTAAAAGAAGCTAGCTCCTAGCTCCTTGAAAGGGAAGCTATGACAAACCTAGGCAGCATATTAAAGAGCAGAGGCATTACTTTGCCAACAAAGGTCTGTCTAGTCAAGGCCACAGTTTTTCCAGTAGTCAGGTACAGATGTGAAAGTTGGACCATAAAGAAGACTGAGCCCTGAAGAATTGATGCTTTTGAACTGTGGTGCTGGAGAAGACTCTTGAGAGTCCCTTGGATAGCAGGGAGATCAAACCAGTCAGTTCTAAAGGAAATCAACCTTGAATATTCATTGGAAGGCCTGATGCTGAAGCTGAAGCTCTAACACTTTGGCTACCTGATGTGAAGATCTGATTCACTGAAAAAGACCCTGATAGTGGGAAAGATTGAGGGCAAGAAAAGAAGGTGGTGACAGAATTAGATGGTTGGATGGCATCACTGACTCAGTGAACGTGAGTTTGAGCAATCTCTGGGAGATAGTGAAGAACAGAAATCTCTGGTGTGCTATTGTTCATGGTGTTGCAGAGAGTCGCACATGATTTAGCAACTGAACAACAACCAAGAGGTTATCATATCCATAGAGCAAAAAGACTATCATAAAAAAGAATGATCATTGAACAGAAGGAACACTTTCCAAGAACTAAAGGATACAGCTCCAGTTTGGAATTGTCTACTATATGCCTCAGTTCAGTTCAGTTCAGTTCAGTCGCTCAGTCGTGTCCAACTCTTTGCGACCCCATGAATTGCAGCACGCCAGGCCTCCCTGTCCATCACCAACTCCCGCAGTTCACTCAGACTCACGTCCATCGAGTCAGTGATGCCATTCAGCCATCTCATCCTCTGTCGTCCCCTTCTCCTCCTGCCTCCAATCCCTCCCAGCATCAGAGTCTTTGCCAATGAGTCAGCTCTTCTCATGAGGTGGCCAAAGTACTGGAGTTTCAGCTTTAGCATCATTCCTTCCAAAGAAATCCCAGGGCTGATCTCCTTCAGAATGGACTGGTTGGATCTCCTTGCAGTCCAAGGGACTCTCAAGAGTCTTCTCCAACACCACAGTTCAAATGCATCAATTCTTCAGCACTCTGCCTTCTTCTCAGTCCAACTCTCACATTCATACATGACCACAGGAAAAACCATAGCCTTGACTAGTTGGACCTTTGTTGGCAAAGTAATGTCTCTGCTTTTGAATACACTATCTAGGTTGGTCATAACTTTTCTTCCAAGGAGTAAGCGTCTTTTAATTTCATGGCTGCAATCACCATCTGCACTGATTTTGGAGCCCCCAAAAATAAAGTCTGACACTGTTTCCACTGTTTCCTCATCTATTTCCCATGAAGTGATGGGACCAGATGCCATGATCTTCGTTTTCTGAATGTTGAGCTTTAAGCCAACTTTTTAACTCTCCTCTTTTACTTTCATCAGGAGGCTTTTTAGTTCCTCTTCACTTTCTGCCATAAGGGTGGTGTCATCTGCATATCTGAGGTTATTGATATTTCTCCTGGCAATCTTGATTCCAGCTTGTGTTTCTTCCAGCCCAGGTTTTCTCATGATATACTCTGCATATAAGTTAAATAAACAGGGTGACAATATACAGCCTTGACGTACAGAATATAAAAGAAAAAATCCATTCTCAGAGTTTCCGCCTTATGGAAGAGGAGAACTTAATTTCAAGACAAAACAATCAGAAACAGCATGAACTTTTCAGTCACAAGATAAAACAACTAGAGACAGCATGAACTTTTCAATCATAACTTTGTATTTAAGGGATTATGAAGCAAATTTTATAAAATTTAAACTAAAATGAATTTTAACATAGAATTTGATTTGTTGATAACAATCTGGACATGTTTATACATGTGATTTTTCTTTTAAAGGAATTTAAAAAGTTTGTTGGAAGTGTACTTCATCAAGAAGAAAAGACATAGGGAGACATAGGAAGATACGTGGTCTAGGAAATAGTAGATTTCCACCAAGTCAAGTATGTCACAGGTGTAGAAAGGAAAAAAGAGTTCAGATTGAAACAAGAAAACTGAAAAATTAGTGGTAAAAAATTCCAGATTAAAAAAAAAAGAGTATACAAAATTTAGAATAATTGACATGTTAGAAATTCATAATGATAAAACCTAAAGACAAAAGTTATGATAAAAGTTATTGTCATCCCATTAGGAAATTAATGGAAATTTTAAAGAAAAATCTGTGTAAGAAAGCAATAAAATCATGGTTCACATATAATACAAAATAATAAATGGTGTAAGTTTTAGCCATGAACAAAATATAAGAAAAGAGGACCTACTTGTTTAGTAATCCTGATATCATGTAATTCTTCTTGGTGGGGAAAACAGATTTGTAGAACAGAAATGTGTTTCTCACTACTTCACCCAACAGGAACAGTATATCCACAGTGTCAGAATAATATAAGTACTATTGCTGCTGCTGCTGCTGCTAAGTCGGTTCAGTAGTGTCGACCCCATAGACAGCAGCCCATCAGGCTTCCCAGTCCCTGGGATTCTCCAGGCAAGAACGCTGGAATGGGTTGCCATTTCCTCCTGCAATACATGAAAGTGAAGTCGCTCAGTCGTGACTCCTAGCGACCCCATGGACTGCAGCCTACCAGGCTGCTCTGTCCATGGGATTTTCCAGGCAAGAGTACTGGAGTGGGTTGCCATTGCCTTCTCCGAAGTACTATTGAGTGGTTTCAAATTTTGATCAGCCTTTGCACAATGTACAAATAACCTGATTGTGTTCTCTGAAATAGAATTTAGATGCTGAAATACTGAAAGATGTATCTATTTGACCAAGAAAGTGATACAAGTGAAATATTTGGTTTGCCTTAATGAATACTTGGGGCTTCCCTGGTGGTTCAGAGGTTAAAGCATCTTCCTCCAATGCGGGAGACCCGGGTTCGATCCCTGGGTTCAATCCCTGGGTTGGGAAGATCCCCTGGAGAAGGAAATGGCAACCCACTCCAGTATTCTTGCCTGGAGAATCCCATAGTCAGAGGAGCCTGGTAGGCTACAGTCCACTGGGTCGCATAGAGTCGGACACAACTTGAGCGACTTCATCTCATCTCGTCTCAATGAATACTTGAGAGTTCTAAAACATTTTATTCTAATGGAAACATAACTCTCATCTGAACCCTATCTTTCTTACTTATATGAAAAATAAGTCAAATAAAATAAGTGACTTTGATTCTGAATGTCTACAGGGCATAAAGATCAAATGTACTCAGTTGCTCAGTCGTGTCCAACTTTTTGTGACCCCGAGGCCTGTGCCCGCCAGGCTCCTATATCCATGGGGATTCTCCAGGCAAGAAACTGGAGTGGGTTGCCATGCCCTCCTCCAGGGACTGAACCCAGGTCTCCTGCATTGCAGGCAGAGTCTTTACCATCTGAGCCACCAGGGAAGCCCCAAAGATCAAACATGCAGTTAATAAAAGTGTGTGTGTATATATATATAATGTTTGTTAATATATGTTCATTATTAATATTTAATCTCCATGAAAAACTAGCATATATTATGTGGTAGATGTGTAAGGACTGCATGTGTGCATGCTCATTCACTCAGTTGTGTCCAACTCTTGGCAACCCCATGGACTGTAGCCCACCAGACTCCTCTGTCCATAGAATTTTCCAGGCAAGAATACTGGAGCAGGTTGTCATTTCTTTCACCAGGGGCTCTTCCTGACCCTGGGATTGAACCTTTATCTCTGGCATCTCCTGCATTAGCAGGAAGATATTTTATCGCTGTGCCACCTGGGAAGCCCATCGTGTAGATTACACTTCCTATTACGTTTGTATAAAAATGAAAGCATTTAGTTTATATTTCAATAAGCACCATTGTTACATTTTAATTTCCAATATACCCATGTTACATGTTGAGATAGAGTAGATATTACATGTGAAAACATATGCTTTTCTATATATATTATATATATAACATAGAGAGAGATAAACATGTAATGTGTCATCAGGATTACACCTTGTGTTCTCAGAGTATTAAAGCAGGAATCACAGTACGTAACATAATTCATACACGACTTAAAATGTTATAAAACTAGGTGTGAGTCCTGATTACACAGCCATCTAGTTATATGGATTTAGCAAGTTACTTAGCTTTTCTCAGGTTTAATTATCTCATCTGTAAAATAAGGATGATAGTACCTATCTTTAAAGATAATTATAAAAATTAGAGCAAAGACATGCAAACTGCCTAACATGAAACAGTCCTTATCTAAACTGTACCGATTGTTACTATTGTTATTAGCACTGCATATTTACCAATATACTATAGGCATCATGAAAATACAGTGAAGCTTATGCTGTTAATGGTTTTACTTTTAACTATTTAAATATTCATTTTAGTCTGAAATAGACATAAATCACATGAATGATATATTTAGTAATATTAATATTATCACTCAGGAATCTTAATTTTATGTACAAAATCCAAGAATTTTAATATGATTATTAGACTAGGGCCCATTGAGATCCCTGCAAGTTGCCCTCACTAAAAATTCAGAGACAAAGATAAGACTTGAGAATAAACTAGAGTTGCCTCTGACTAGCAGCAGAAATTGTGGTGTCAAGCAAAATCCAAGAATTGTTGTCAACACTGAGCAGATTTCCCATGAGAATAATATTACTGAAATGTCAGACATCCCAGAGATTATCACATTGATTTATACTACTTTCTGTACCCTACTTCTTAAAACAAAATAAATTTGCTTTCTATTGCATTCTAATTGAAGATACAGAGGAAGCTTTGCAAATGAGTTATTGCTACCCAATTTCTTGTCAACAACTGTCAGTAACAAGAGATTGGCAGAGTTAAGTAGCCCCTAATTCTCCAGCAATGTGAAGCTCCATTTTCCCCATTTAGTGCTGGGGAAGACAGCATATGAATCATGCAGGAGATGGCATCACTGGAGGCTCTCATGATGGTGTGGATCTGAAAACTATGAATCATTAACATTGTTGTAAATGTCAGTTGTCAGACTCTCAGTGTCATCTGAGGTTCCACTCCTGCTTTTTCGCTAGATCTGCCATTGCCACAGGGGTTGTAGGTATGGCATTGTTTAAGTATTCATCACAGGGGCTGAAATTCTTTGATGATGTTGGAAGGAGACTGTGGCCAATGCATCTTAATGCAAGCCACTTTGTATGTAGACTGGGCGGTACTGCAGGAACCAAGTAGTCCTGGCACATGCCGCACTGCCTAGATAAGAACGTAGCAATAATACATTGTTTGGGCCTGTTTGTGAGTCTTCACTTGATAGTTACATTAATTGAAGACTTTGATATTAAAAATTGTCTTGTACACTAATATTTTATGCCAGGGGTTGGAAAGAAGTTTATTTTGTAGAAGCACAGAATTTTTTAGATGTAAAATACTTTAGCAGTCATTTTATAGACTGCCTTCATTCATTTTCTCTTGCCACTAGAAAGGATACAGAACTTTTACCAAATAATAAGTGATAGATCTTTAGTAAACTATATTGAACAAACTAACAGTTAAGCTCCAAATGTCTATTTATAGGTTATTTGAAAAATGAGAGTTTGGTTTACAATACAAATCACCAAAGCTCCTAGTCATTATTCTTTGTTTTAATCATACTTAACACAATATCCACGGCAGTACTTGATATATACAAAATGCTCAGTAAATATTAGAGAAGAAATCACTCTCATCTATGTATGCATGTATGTATGCATTTATCTATCTATCTATATATATTTATATATGGTGTGTGGTGATTTAGTTGCTAAGCTGAGTCCAACTCTTGTGAACCCATAGACTCGCCTGGCTCCTCTGTCCATGGAATTTCCCAGGCAAGAATACTGGAGTGGGTTGCTGTTTCCTTCTCCAAGTGAGATATATATATATATACATTTACATGTGTGTGTATTTACACGTATATATATACATACGTGTGTGTATATACACATCATACAATATATTGATAGATAGTTATATTGAGAGTTAGATATAGTTATATATAGTTAATGTATGGGGGGCAAATAGTTATTTCAAGGTTTTTCCTATCTGAATAAAAGATAATCACAACAATAGCAGTAGTTTGTTGCTTTGGTTTAGTTACTACAGATTTATACATTTCCATGCATTTATCTAAATCCTCAGTAACTCAAATGTAAAAAATATGATAGTTTAGCTGACTTTTTCCATTTCTGTTTGCACTGCTTAACATGGTATTGGCAAAACCAAGGTGACTGAAAGAAGAAGCTAGATGTGAAGTTCTTTTTGAGTTGCTAAGTCATGTCTGAATCTTTTGAGACTCTATGGACTGTAGCCCATCAGGTTTCTCGGTCCATGGCATTTACCAGGCAAGAATACTAGAGTGGATTGCTATTTCCCTCTCCAGGGTATCTTCCCGACCCAGGAATTGAATCCTCATCTCCCACACTGCAGGTGGATTCTTTACACTGTGTCACTTGGGTCCTGGTTGTGAAGTTAGCCAGATGCAAAGGAGAATGAAGTTCATCTTAAATAGTTCCTGTCATTGCAGCATCCTCTATTCTAATGTCTCTTTTTCCTGATGGCATCTCTTCCATCCTGAATTTCAAATGCTCTAATATGACCCTGACTGCCATGAATCGATTTTATTTGATATAATAATGTCTCTGAATTATATATGGATTTTGTAAGATGTATTAAAGGAGGAGATCTGTCACTTGAATAGCTAGATATATCTGAGCCCAAGGAACAAACTCAAATGATGGAGATATATTGTGACAGGAAGGTAAAGATAAATATGTATGACATTCTTAAGATGATATCATGTACATTGTAATACTTATATGTCTTTCCAATAAACCTGTGAGATATGATTACCCCAATAATGAGAAATATATTTATTTTTTAGATAAAAAATTTTTATCTAAAGCAATATTTATTTTTTTAGACCAAAATTGTCACAAAATTATTCCTAATTGGTCTTTTGTAGAGCCAGAGTTTAAAACCTTACTTTTTTTATTTTATCTTTCCACTAAACTACAACTACCTCTAACCTATTTTAGAATTCATTCTCTAAACAAAACTTACAGTTAAACGGAATTGTATTACACTATAACTTAATCATCCTGTTAGGTATATTATTATTGTTCAATCACTCAGTCATGTTCGACTGCAACCTCATAGACTGCAGCATGTCATTTGTCTATACATAATAGGTGTCTCAGAAGCAGCAAATAACATATGAAGATAATTTTTCATTTGTTTAGCTATATTCCTTCTAGTTTGCATTTGTGTGTCTCTGTGTGTGTGTGTGCGTTTTAGAGAGAGAGCTTGCTCCGAGGATTGAAATGCACACACATTACACGTTCATAGAGTACTTGTAGAGCCAATATTATACAAATTCATATACATTATTGAAACCCTGAAACCATATAGGAACTTCTACCTCACTTCCCATTGATCCTTAAGTTATTGTTGTCAAATATACATTTACATAAACTGAAAATCTCATCAGGAAATTTTGTAATTTTTGTTTTAGGTAGTCATACATATTTTTAAACAATTTAAGGAGTTAAAATTAGTATTTTATATTTACCATTACCTTTACCATACCCAAATATATCTGGGGTTCCAGAGATATATATTTTTTAGACCTTTTGATATTAGATCACAGGTTCTTAATATTATATTCAACTAATTTTTTTTTCTCTCTGCTTTTCAGATGTGACCTTTTTTGTTGTTTTTCTTCATTCCTGAGATTCAAAGTTTCTTCTAATAGTATTTCTCTTCAGGTTAAGGAGCATCCTTTTGCATTTCTTATAGAACATGTCTAACAGCCACACTTTCCTAGTTTTCCATTACCTCAAGATGTCTTTATTAGCTTTATTCTTGAAAGATATATGCTTCCCAGGTGATGCAGGAGACACAGGTTCAATCCCTGTGTCATGAAGCTCCCCTGAAGTAGGAAACGGCAACCCCCTCCAGTATTCTTGTCTGGAAAATTCCATGGACAGGGGAGCCTGGTGGGCTACAGTTCATGGGATCTCAAAGAGTCAGATACAACAGAGCAACAGAGCACACATACATGAAATATATTTTAATGGGAATGAACTGTGTATTGACAGTACTTTTAATTTTAAGATGTTTTCCTAATATTGCCTGACCTCCATTTTTTCTGATGACAAATCCAAGGTAATTTAATCACTATTTTCCTATATAGAATGTGGCATTTGCATCCAACTCTGTTCACAAAGTTTTCACTGCCTTTGGTTTTCAGCAGCTTATAACACACATGCAGGCATGGTTTGTTTTGAGTTTATCACGTTCAAAATTTTTTCAGCTCTTTCAATTTATGAATGTGTGCTTTCATAAAACTTAGGATATTTTACCCATTGTTTCTTCAAATATATTTTATGCCTTAGACTTACTTTTTTCTGAGTTCCTTCTGGGATTCCACAGGTATATCCTTAGACATTTTGATATTGTCCCACAGATCCCTGAGGTTATGTTCAAATTATATTTACTTCTCTGCTTTTCAGATATGATCCTTCTACTAATCTATCTTCAGTTTCCTCATTTAGCTGCCATCTCCATTCTGTATTAAGTTTTTTTCTAGATATTTTATTTTTTCAATTCTAAAAGTTCCAATTGATTTATCTTTTTAGTTTTAATTTTTGTGCTGAATATGCCTATCATTTCATTCATTTTCAAGGATGTTTTTCCTTTGTCTCATGAAATATACTTAAAATAGCTGTTGTAAAAATTCTGTCTTATAACTCTAGTTTTTGAGTTTTCTTTTTCTTTATATGGCAGGTACTATTCAATTATATTCTGGATATTGAAAATGCTATGTTGTACAGACTCTGAGTCTTGTTATAGTCCTCTTGGGATTCTAGGTATTTTTATTTCAACCACTAACCAATACTAATCAGCCTGGTTTTTTTCAGAGTGAAGTTCTGTCCCTTGTCCTTTGAGCCAATGCAGTTCAAATCTCAATTCCATTTTCTACATCGTTGCTATGCTGATTTGGGGCCTATCTGTGCATCCATAGTCCTTTTGAGCCTTGTGTGGATGACTCAAATATCAGTTCAGTTTTGAAAACCTTTATGATTGATAGTTCATGGGTTAAGTTGAGAATTGTATGCAGTCATATAGGAATTTACATATCCTCTTCTCTGAATCTTATACCTTAGGGATTTACCTATACCTTTTGGTCCACAGGAGCCCTTTATCCTTCTTATATTGTTTTTGGTTTCTTTAAAGTTTTATTCATAAGTAAAAAGAAAATAGGGGAAACTTATTTGCTTCTCAGAATTTTCTCTCTCATCCAAAAGTTTCACTTTGTGTGCTTACTTATTGGCATCTTCAGATAATTGTTGTTAATTTTATTTTTTAACCTCATTATACTGTATTTATTTATTTAATATTAAAATACTTTATTTTTATAGCAGTTCTAGGGCAGTTCTATGCCCCCTGACTCATATATGCTTAGTATCCCCCGTTATCATTATCACTCACAGAGTGGACATCTGTTAAAATTGATGAATCTGTTTTGACATATCAAGATCATTCAAAGTTCATAGTTTACCTTAGAGTTTACTTTTGGTGTTGTACATTCTATTGACTTGGAGAAATCTATAATTAAATGCATACCTCATTTTAATATTATACAGAGTATTTTTATAGCCTTGAAAATTCTCCTTCTCTGCCTATTCATCTCTTTCTCCAGTGCACTCAATCTCTGACAAACACTGACATTTTGTATCCATAGTTCAGCCATTTAGAATGTCATATAGTTGGAATCATACAATAGGCAGCCTTTTCAGATTGACTTCTTTCACTTAGCAATATGCATTTAAAGTTGCTCCATGTCTTTTCATGGTTTGATAGCTATTTCCTTTTAGAGGTGAATATTCCAGATCTTTACTAATTGAAGAATGGTGATTAATAGTTTTGCCAAATGGTCAGAAGATTGGTTTAACCAAGCCTGGAAGTTTGGTAATATGACATTCTAAAGTAGAGTTCTCAAATAGATCTTTTGGAATGGGTACATAGTGTAAGGATATTTATATCCTTTGAAATTGATCAATAAACAATATTTATAAGCTTTATAAGAAGCTCTCAGTAATAAGAAAAACAAGATGATCAACACTGTGGTATTGATTACAGGTTTTTTCCAGACACTCTAGTGCTTATTCATTGAGCTAAAGCATAATGTGGCCACAGAGCCAAGGGTGGATACGATGCATAGGCTCGACAATATAGGCTTCCCTTCAGTTCAGTTCATTTCAGTCACTCAGTCGTGTCTGACTCTGCGACCCCATGAATCACAGCACGCCAGGCCTCCCTGTCCATCACCAACTCCCAAAATTCACCCAAACTCACATGCATCGAGTCAGTGACACCATCCAGCCATCTCATCTTCTGTCATCCCCTTCTCCTCCTGCCCCCAAGCCCTCCCAGCATCAGAGTCTTTTCCAATGAGTCGACCTTTGCATGAGGTGGCCAAAGTACTGGAGTTTCAGCTTCAGCATCAGTCCTTCCAATGAACACCCAGGACTGGTCTCCTTTAGGATGGACTGGTTGAGTCTCCTTGCAGTCCAAGGGACTCGCAAGGGTCTTCTCCAGCCCATAGGAAGACCTAAATGGCTTTTCTCCCTCTAGTCTGGTAATTTCACAACAGGAGAAAGGAAGAGTCTGATTCGGATCACTAAATTTTCATTATGGCTTCACGCACCTGGGGAAGCATCCAGCCCCTAGTAGCATCAAGAGCTTCATTAGATGAACTCCCTTCCCCAGGAGAGAAGAGCCATTTGTTGTCACAGTATACAACTCTAAGTCTTGATATCACTTGCCTTGGTACCACCATACTTCTGTCAGCATCACTGTCTAAGGCTTACAAAATCCTTATTCAACATCATACTACCTGACCAACAAATGTGTCAGCAAAAGATGTGAAGCAATTCATTAATCTTTTTTAATATCTTTTAATATTCTTTTCTTTCCTTCCTTATATTCTTTACTTATTTTAAGTGGGTGACTCTTATTTGTGTTTCAGGGAGTATATTTCACTTACTATGTTGTGTTAGTTTCAAGTGTAAAGAAAAGTGAATCTGTTATACAAATGGTACATATAACCATTCTTTTTTTGATTCTACTATAGCCCATCTGGGGCTTCCCTCATAGCTCAGCTGGTAAAAAAAAAAAAAAAAAAAAAATCACCTGCAATGCAGAAGACCTGGGTTCAAGACCTGGGTTCGATCCCTGGATTGGGAAGCTCCCCTGGAGGAGGGCATGGCAATCCACTTCAGTATTCTTGCCTGGAGAATCCTCATGGACAGAGGAGCCTGGAGGCTACAGTCCACAGGGTCATAAAGGGTTAGACACAACTGAGCAGCCGACACTTCCACTTTCACTCAGTATTCTGTCCAAGGAGCCATACTCAACTCCTGACGTGGGGCTAGGTTTCAAGCCCAAACAGAACATTAAGGGAATAAATTCCTCCATGGTCCAACCATCCACAGACTTGTTGGGGAGACACACTGCCCACAGAAACAATGTTCCCTAATTTGATTAGACTTTGACATTAATCACAGTGATGGAGTGATGGTGTCCAAGTTGCTTCTTCTGGATTACTACCTCTTTCCATTTTAATTTTTTTCTTTTAATATCAAAGGGGCCATTCCATGAAAAGGAAGTGTTGAGTGGCCCCAAATGTCAAGCTTTCACTTTAAGTTAGTAACAGTGAGTTTATCCTGTGTATTTCAGTGATAGTGCATTCTTGAGAAAGTCCTACTACTCTACATGTAGTAAGAGTACATTGCCTACTTTTACTTTGAAAATGTCTCTACCTAGATATGCCAAATGGAAATCTTTTCCTAGATATTTAGGTTATGGAATTGTTCAATTGAAACCACTGCAAAATATTAAAAAAAATACATAACAAGAATGACCATTCTCATATGTTACTATATAACTATAAAGTAAGATAAGTATCCTGAACAATCTCACAGAGATAGAGTCCAAGTTTTTTTTTTTTTAATTTATTTTACATATATGCATATATCTGTGATGCTTGGGGCCATCAAAACCTCAACTTTTTGTTTGAAGGTTAATTTTAATAAGGCCCTGTGGGTACCTGGCCCTGTGTCAATTTGCATGGCTGAATAAATCTTATGAACATCTCTTGATAAATAATTTCCATGTTTCTTAGCCTATATAGTTATAATAATTAACCTAAATTTTTTGTCACATAATTCCATATTAGTTAAGGGGACAGGGAAACATCTGGACCCCATCATCTATAAAATAATTCTTATGATGAAATTTCTATTGTTTCCCTCAAACCATTTCTTTTCTAGATTAAGCAATGTCAGGTTTTTTTTTTTTTTCATGGTCTCAATTTTCCAATACATTTTTCACATTCATTTTTCCACTGTTGGATCCTTCTTATTGATTGTTGAGGCACCCTATTGTTCTGGATTTGAGTAATGTTGCTATATTTTTTTTATCCTTCAAATTGGCCCCAGGTAATCTTCACATAATCTGAATGTTGTTTATCTTTAGTTTATTCAGGTTAAGTTCTTATTTATGTATCCACTAAAATGTCCACTTACCCCTTTCTTTTTCTCAACAAAACTGTGGTGTGATATGAGATATCTTTATAGAATCAAAATCAACTTGTGCCTGAAAAGGAAGAAGGAAAGGAATAGTTATTATATATTTAAAAAAACAATAATAACTGCATTTGCAGTAGTTTTGGTTAAATGTTTGCCAGGCTGACCAAAATGCATGATTTATGAATATATGTTTTGAATTCCCTCCTCAGTCCATAACATGACTTCAATTTAGCAAGCATTCTTCCTATGGAGATCTGCTACTATGAGGAGGGAAGTAGAACTGAGCTGTTTATAAATAGCTATGATAGATAAAGATTAAGAACAACTACTCAGGGTAAGTAGAAAAAAATTCTGAATGGCTGCAGATTGTGGGTCATTGAAGTGCTGAAACATGTATAAAGGTTGGGGAGAATTGAAATACTTAACTCAACAATGCAGGCCAAAAGAAAACTTTTTGCTTAAAACATATCCATAGTTGGGAAAGAGTTTTTCTACAAACATCTGACTTGGACTACTATATCAGCTTATTATGAAGGCACAGCCTAAAATGAGTGTGAACAGGGTTAACACATCCATGGAAGTTCAATGTTAATATTTGAATCATTACAGCCATAATCAGGAAAAATAAAAATGCTTCAACAGTTTAAGTTTCTTTAAACATACAAAAACTGGGTTGGCACTGCCGTCTTAATTGACCTCTTCCAAGAAAGAGAGGGAAGGAAAACAGCCTAAGTATATGAGTCAATTTGTAATGTCAACCCAGACTTCATTTTAACAGTAAGTTGCTAATTTTAATTATTCAGAGACAGTTTAATCACCTCATTTTGTTCATATTATATTCTTTCACAATTATATTCTGTACCTTCATTGAGAAAATCAATGCAGTATGATTCACTATGAAAAAAAGTCTGTTCTAAATTATAGTAACAGGAGGAACAGTCCTACAGTCGAAGAAATTTTGTATTTCTTCCCTTCAGAAATAGAAACTACTAGAGAGAATTTTATAGGTTTTCAATTTATTAATTCATTACAACAATGACTTCAGTTTATTAAGTATTTGGCTACGGGATGATTTCACACTGTTATTTAGACTTTTGAGGGCAAGGGATATATATTTTTAACTTCTACATTTCCAGTGTCTACTATGATGCCTAGGACAATGTGGAAAACTCCACATAAATGATTACTAAGTGAATGTTGAGCAATGGTGATATTTTCTACTGTGAAAAGTGATGATACTTTTGAATTTAAAGTTAAACCTAAAAGCAGTCATTAGACATAGAAAAAAAAAAAAGACTATGTATAAATTCAAAGCCCCTTCCAAAATATTTTCTTCCTATAGTGCAATGCCTAGTTATTTTTTAATAGTCCAATTTGAACTCAGCCTAACAGCAGCAGCTCTCACTATTTCAAACCACCATGATTAATTTCTAATGTAGCACAACTGTGACATAAATGTAATGAGGACAAATGACAAAAGGGACCCAAGAATCTTACTGAATGGAGAAGTTATTCCCATGAGAGGACACTTTCAGTTCCTCTGAGTTTCCTTCCTGACTCCTGCCTCTCTACTTTCTTCAAGGCTACCTTTTATGTGTAGGACAAACTCAAACTGTTCAGCCAAAAAGTCCTTTACTGCAACGCCTTTGCTTTCCCAGCAGCACCATCAAAAGGTTCCCAGGAAAAGATTTCTACATCAGTTTCACTTGACACTAAATATTTTTAAGAAAGAAAAAGGAAGAGAAATCCTATGTTTTAAAGGGCTACAGGATTGAAAAGTTCCATTTTTCTTTCTTTAGAAGAATCCACAACTATGGAAGAACACCCCTGACACCTTCAAACAGAATGTTTCTCATACAAGTGAAGGCATTGGGAACCTCAAAATTCTTTTAATTATTGTTTATGTTACATTATTAACCTGATTCAAACTCTAAAATCATTTGATACTGGATTACATAAATTATGGACAGAACTAATGATTTCTTTATAGTCTTGTGCCTAGCCTAGTGCTAGGGATAATTGGATGCAAATTGTTATTAAATAAACATGCATTTGGCTTTAAAGAAGCTTGTAGAGGGAAGAAAGAAATAAGAATTTTTGAGAATCTAGTTCTTTTTAGAGTCATGAAGGAAAAGAAAATGTGTCAACCAAGGGGAATCTTGAGATAACAGAGGAGAAAGCATAACATGTGTCTCTCTTCCTCATAGCTTTCTCCTGTGTTATCCCAAGATTTCTGCTTTAGAAATTTAGAGGAGTTTCCCAGGTGGTGCTAGTGATAAAGAAACCACCTGCCAATGCCAGAGATATAAGAGACGCAGATTCGATCCCTGGGTTGGGAAGATCCCTTGGAGGAGGGCATGACAATCTACTCAAGTATTCTTGCCTGGAGAATCTCATGGACAACGGAGCTTGTGGGCTACAGTCCATATGGTTGCAAAGAGTAGGACCCGACTGAAACAACTTAGCACGCACAACCTATTTAGAACCATTACTAACAGAATGTAAGGTGAGAGTCTTCTTGGTGGGGATAAAGTATGATAAAGTTTCCGAAAATTCTACCATGTGTTACTTTATTTGGAAAATATCTTCATTGTTGAGTTAGTGAATATTCATTTTTTTTCCTCTAAAATTTTGCTGTGTTTGTGACAAGGAGCTCTTGAATTATGCCCTTACATTGCAGAATATTGATACCTTAATTGATAACTCTAAAATATCTGGACATTTTTAATATCTTTTTTTTTTTTTTTTTTTGCAATTCATTCATGGTTTTAACTGGTGCCTGCTTCCAAAAGAGAGAATCATATAAAATTCCAAACCATTGTGTGTTTACATCTGCCTTTGCTGTAGATTTATTATCTCCCCCAGAAGTTTGAAGAAATGATGATAGCAGATGATCTGATTTAGACTTTCCAGCCAGGAGCTCAGGATTCTAGGGGGAAATACTTCCTCACCTTGATAACTGTTCTTCCCATCAGAAAGTCATGAAGTCTGAGAGTAATGTTCTAACCTTGACACAAACTGACATTATGAGATACTTCCTGAATATCAGGTTCTTTGCTAAATACTTTATATGAATATTCCTATTTAACCTCAGTAAACTATTACTGCAGTTTAACAATGTATTCACTAGGATTATTCCCATTTTACCCACAAAGACACTGAGGGTGAGAGAGATGGAATGACTGTAGTCACAGAGCTAGTTAGTGTCAAACACAGGTCTCTGTGATTCCAGATTATAGATTCTTGTAAATGCTTCACCTCCTGTCTCTTCCCTCCCCCTTCACCTCACAATGATGCCATTTCAGTCAGGCCCTTGCAATTTATTTTTTCCTAGATTATTGCAATAGTTCCCCAGTTTGTTGCTCTTCTTTTGCTGTTTCTACCTCTTTCCAGAAGAAAATAATGGCAACCCACTCCAGTATTCTTGCCTGGAGAATCCCGTGGACAGAGGAGCCTGGTGGGCTACAGTCCATGGGGCTGCAAAGATTTGGACATGACTGAGCGACTTAACTAACTAACCTCTTTCCAGACCCAAGACACTCTCAATGTTGCATGACGGTTTCCAAATACAAACACGATCATTCAACTTCTTAATATTCTTTTATGAATCCCTATCACCTACAGAATAAATATCAAATTCTTCCAATCCTATTAATCCTATTTATTCAATAATGTCCGAAATCTTTCAATGGCTGGTATTTCTGAGAAACATTGCAGCCTCTCATATCTGTGCTTGGAGAGGGAAATGGCAATCTACTCCAGTGTTTTTGCCTGGAAAATCCCATGGACAGAGGAGCCTGGTGGGCTACAGTCCATGGGGTTGCAAAAGATCTCGAAACAGCTTAGTGACTAAAGGCTAAATAACAACAGTATCTGTGCTGTGGGCTCTTTTGCACCCTGTTGTCTTCTGGCAGGCACATGACTCCCTGGCAGAGGGCCTGAGACCCCTGCTCTCTAGGAGTATTTTATGTCAAGGACAGAATCCTAACAAATCCAGGTATATTCTTTTTCCTGATGATTTTTAACATGGGAAGAACAGAGAGAGAACAAGTGAGTACCACTGAAATATAAAAACCTATGTGAAAGGTAGTTAGTAGAGGCATAGAATATAAGAGAGTATATTGCAACTAAGGGCTTCCCTTGTAGCTCAGTTAGTAAAGAATCTGCCTGCAAAGCAGGAGACCTGAGTTCGATTCCAGGGTCAGGAAGATCCTCTGGAGAAGGAAATAGCAACCTACTTCAGTGTTCTTGCCTGGAGAATGGACAGAGGAGCCTGTCAGGGGGTCCATGGGTCGCAAGAGTCAGATGCAACTTGGCGACTAAACCACCACCATTGTGAGTAAAGGGAAGCTATGAGCAGGAAGGAGAACCTAGTTTCTTGCTAGGATTCAAATGTGGCAGCAAAGAGAAGCTGAATCCTAGGAGAGTAGTAAGCTCCCAAGTCAGCTCTCCTATCTTAAATGTTTCTCTTGTGAGTCCCAATATGCATCTGGTTGAGAAGGTTTCCTGGGCTCTCTGACATCTCATTGTGTCCATTTTTATTTCTTAATGCATTCTTAATATTAACTCCAATTGCCTAATAGTTTTGATTTGGTATTCTCACTCATCTTTATTAATTGGACCCATGCCTACCTGTCCAGACTCAACCACTGTCACTCTTTAGTCACTAATCGTCCACTCATTCCTTGAGAATTTTCCTGGACACACTTTGCTTTTCCTGAACACACTTCCTATTGTTGGACTACCCCATTCCACTGCCTCTATTCATTTGTGAAATACTATTCAAACGCATCTCCCTCCTTTTATAATCTCCTGATACACTCAGGTATTCTTGCCGGTATGCTCCGAAGATACACCTGACATTGCCTCTAGACTGTGAATACTTTATTTCTCATATATGTATTTTTAGAAAAAAGCACAATCTTATATAATGTGTTTAATCAGTATTTGATGAAGGAAGAAAAGAAGAAAAGAAGTCAGGCAGCTAGGCAGACAGGAAGGAAGGAAAGAAAGAAGGTATTAGGAAATGCTACATAGTTAACTCAATGTTTTTGATACACATGAATACTTGCGTTTTCCTCTCTTTTTTTCATGAAGTTGAAGGGGATATGTAGAGCCTTGAATATGTGCAACTGTAAGAAAGTAAACAAAGTGTGTCAGAAAAGCAAAGTAAACTACTTAAAAGGAAGAGGAACTGATAGAGTTATAAGTCAGGTGCATGGCACTATAAGTTCTGAGTTCACTAATTCCAATGAGTTAAGTCTACTTTCTGGGCTCCTAAACAAAAATTTCTCCAAAATCACTGATGGTGATTGCAGCCATGAAATTAAAAGACGCTTACGCTTTGGAAGGAAAGTTATGACCAACCTAGACAGCATATTAAAAAGCAGAGACATTACTTTGTCAACAAAGGTCCATCTAGTCAAGGCTACGGTTTTTCCAGTGGTCATGTATGGATGTGAGAGTTGGACTGTGAAGAAAGCTGAGAGCCTAAGAATTGATGCTTTTGAACTGTGGTGTTGGAGAAGACTCTTGAGAGTCCCTTGGACTGCAAGGAGATCCAACCAGTCCATTCTGAAGGAGATCAGCCCTGGGATTTCTTTGGAAGGAATGATGTTGAATCTGAAACTCCAATACTTCGGCCCCCTGATGCAAAGAGCTGACTCTTTGGAAAAGACCCTGATGCTGGGAAAGATTGAGGGCAGGAGAAAAAGGGGACGACAGAGGAGGAGATGGTTGGATGGCATCACCGACTCAATGGACATGGGTTTGGTTGGACTCCAGGAGTTGGTGATGGACAGGGAGGCCTGGCGTGCTGCGATTCATGGGGTCACAAAGAGTCGGACATGACTGAGTGACTGAACTGAACTGAAACAAAAATTTCGGTAATTTTTCTTAGGTCAAAGAGTATAGACATACAGTAAAGATGATTCCTTACTCAAACAGACCTCTTGTATTAAACAAGTATAGATTTTTGAAAAGGCAAATTTAGTCATATCACCAGGCATGGCTGCTCTCTCCCTCCCTGGACTCCTAGAAAAGATACATGATATAAACTGTAATGTGTACAAAGGCACCATGGCTTTGTCCTGAAATGACTTAGTAAATAAACTTGATTATCCCTTCCCCCTTTGGTTTTACTAAGGGTCAAAAAGAAAGTCATGAAGACTGCTCCATAGCACAGGGCATATGGAAAGACATTTGGTCATGTGACACCATAGCACAGGGCATATGGAAAGACATTTGGTCATGTGACACCATGTCTTCCCAAGCTGCAAGTGTTCTGGTCAAATTAAAACATTGAATGCAATTTGTCTTCAAAAACAAAGAGTTACCAATCAACTATTCTAAAATTAAAATTATATTTTTGAAATGGCCAGTAGTAGGCTTCCCTGATGGCTTGGTGGTAAAGAATCCACTTGCAAAGCTGGAGACATAAGAGACGTGAGTTCCATCCCTGGATCCAGAAGATCCCTTGGAGGAGGGCACTCTGATATTCTATCCGGAGAATCCCAAGGACAGAGGAGCCTGGTGAGCTACAGTCCGTGGGGTTGCAAGGAGTCAGTCATGACTGAAGCAACTTGGCACACATGCACGCACAGGCATGGTTGTTGACACCATGATCATTGTCCCCTGGTGTTTCACCTGTGAAGATGTTACACTCTGTGGCAAGATGGACTTTGCAGTTTAAATGAAGCTTATAAAGACTAAAGTAAAGAGATGTTTCTATATTATGTAGGTAAGAACACTATGAACCTTTAAGAGCAGAGAGCCTCTCCCCACTGAAGTAAAACATGGCAAAAGATAATGTGACTCAAGAAGAGAGAGGGAAGATTGGAAGCATTGAAGGACTCCACCTATCACTGATGACATTAAAATTACTGGGGGTACAGGCCAAGGAATGTGCATAAGCTTTAGAAGCTGGAAAGGAACTTAGGATATGCAGTAAGGAAACAGAGATTTAAAGTCCTCTACAGCATGGGACTGAATTCTGCCAAAAACCTGAATGAGCCTAGAAATGGATTCTCCCTTTGTGCATCCAAAAATGAATGCAGTTTTGCTGACCCCTTGACTTTAGCTTTTTAGGACTCAAAGTAGAGAAGCTAGAAGTGTCCAATTGACTTCTATTAATAAATAGATGCTGTTTTAAGGTTTTATGTTTATAGTAATTTGATAGGGTGAAAAGGAAAAGTCACTCAGTCATATCCAACTCTTCGCAATCCCATGGACTATAGCCTGCCAAGCTTCTCTGTTCATGGAATTCTCCAGGCAAGAATACCCAAGTGGGTTGCCATTTCCTACTCCAGGGTATCTCCCCACAACCCAGGGATCGAACCCTGGTCTCCTTCATTGCAGGCAGATTCTTTACCATCTGAGCTATCAGGGAAGCCTCTGATAATAGACCCTCTGATAATAGGGTCATTTAATATATATTTTAATGAGTTATAATCAGTGATTTTTATTCACAAATTAACTCCAGCAAATGTCTGGGTGTATATTTTTCAATTACTTTAATTTGAATTTACAGAAGTTTTGTTTTTAAAATTTTGGTGTTAATTGTGCACTGGTTTTAAATGTCTGAGGCAGGTATTTGGTTACTTGTGTTTGAAAATATATTAAATTAAAATCACCAAAGTCATGCTCCATGACAGGAAATCTGGTGACTTAATGCTCATTCTACTCTATTTTTGCCTTTGAAGGAGAATCTTTTCTCTATACCCAAAACTCCCTTGGGTCTTGTCCAGGTGGAGGCCACTTGTCTTTCTGTTCGGGTATATGTCATTATTAAGTTCTGCATATTCTCACACAGATGTCAAATCAACTTCTAGTGTGGACACTTGATAAAGCATGTGGACATGTCTTTGATATATAGCTTTATTTAAAAGCTGAAAGCTCAGTCATATCCAACTCTTTGTGACCCCAGTCCATGGGGTAATGCCATGGACAGAGAAACCTGATGGGCTACAGTCCATAGAGTCTCAAAAGATTCAGACATGACTTAGCAACTCAAAAAGAACTTCACATCTAGCTTCTTCTTTTAGTCACCTTGGTCTTGCCAATACCATGTTAAGCAGTGCAAACAGAAATGGAAAAAGTCAGCTAACTATCATATTTTTTACATGTGAGTTACTGAGGATTTAGATAAATGCATGGAAATGTATAAATCTGTAGTAACTAAACCAAAGCAACAAACTACTGATATTGTTGTGATTATCTTTTATTCAGATAGGAAAAACCTTGAAATAACTATTTGCCCCCCATACATTAACTATATATAACTATATCTAACTCTCAGTATAACCATCTATCAATATACTGTGTGATGTGTGTATAAAGTCCATGGAATTCTCTGGGCCAGAATACTGGAGTGGGTAGCCTTTCTCTTCTCCAGGTGTTCTTTCCTACCCAGGGATCAAACCCAGGTCTCCCATATTGCAGGTGGATTCTTTCCCAGCTGAGCCACTAGAGAAGCCCTAATTTAAGAGCTATCTACACTCCAAGTAATTTCTGAGGGAGAATGACCTCAAATTCCCTGCTTGCCAACACTCATAAGAAGTGAAGTGAGGGAAACATTTGTCAATAATTAGTCAAATGATATGCATGTTATCCATTCTTCTAATTTAAAAATAAAGAAAAAATTGTAATTCAAAAAAATATTCCTTGGTTCATTTAATAATTAATTCATTTGTTTTCTATCGAGCATCTACCATGAGGCCAAACATTATTTCAGACAATGAAATTTGTCAGTGAGCAAAACACACAAATTCTTGCCCTTATAGAGAATACAATCTAGAAGATAAACACACATGCTAAAAAATCATGTCTGTTAACGCTAAGTATTCTGAAACCAATAGAACTAGGGCAAGATAAGAGGGCTAGAGGCAGAGGAGGCAAGTATATAAGCAAGTCATTTCTGAAAATTTGGCTTTTCATCAGAGATCCGAATGAAAGTCATACAGCTTACTGGGGAAGACCGTATCTGGTAAAGATCACAGTAAGTGCAAAGGCCCTTGGGTAGGACTGCGCTTGGCATAGGCAAGAAATAGCAGGGGAGTCAGCATGGCTAAAGTGAAGTGAGCTTGGGGAGGAGGTCAAGGATAATAACAGTTCTATCAAGCAGGGCTCTACAGTCCATGGGAAGAAACCTGGGCCCTACTTAAAATTTGATGGAAGTCAATGGAAAGTTTGAAGCAATATAGTAACATAATCTGATTTACTTATTAAATAGAACACTTTTGATTACTAAGTAGAGAATAAACATAGTGAGAAAAAAGTGGAAGTGTTCTTGGAAAGAAGTTACAGTGACTTAGTCCAGGCTTGTGGCAATAAAGTAATGAGAAATGAAACAACTAAAAGCATCTTGAAAGAAAGCATAATAGAAATTATTAGTGGGAAATATAAAAGAAAGAGAGGAATTAAGGATAACTCTCAGGTTATTGCCCTTAATATTTGAAATTATGTACTGTTTTTTCCCTAAATATTGTCCTTTTCCTAATGGCTCAGACAATGACGAATCTGCCTACAGCGTGGGAGACTAGGGTTCTATCCTTGGGTCAAAAAGACCCCTCTGGAGAAGGGAATGGCTACACACTCCACTATTCTTGCCTGGAGAATAAAGGCAATAAAATGTGATACATATATTTTAGGGTGGTCTGTGCAAAGAAGATATTTAAAGTAATGAAGCTCAATGAGATTACCAAAGAGCCATAATAATCAGAAAAATGGAGTTTCATGGGTGAGGTCCTTTGAGGAAGATCCTGAAGACCAGTCAGAGAAAGAGTGGCTTTATCAGTTGAGCTCTAATGTTAAGCTACTGGTGACTGTTTCTTGGCATCTGGTCCCATCACTTCATGGGAAATAGATGGGGAAACAGTGGAATCAGTGTCAGACTTTATTTTGGGGGGCTCCAAAATCACTGCAGATGGTGACTGCAGCCATGAAATTGAAAGACGCTTACTCCTTGGAAGAAAAGTTATGAGAAACCTAGATAGCATATTCTAAAGCAGAGACATTACTTTGCCAAATAAGGTAGGTCTAGTCAAGGCTATGGTTTTTCCTGTGGTCATGTATGGATGTGAGAGTTGGACTGTGAGGAAGGCTGAGCGCCGAAGAATTGATGCTTTTGAACTGTGGTGTTGGAGAAGACTCTTGAGAGTCTCTTGGACTGCAAGGAGATCCAACCAGTCCATTCTGAAGGAGATCAGCCCTGGGATTTCTTTGGAAGGAATGATGCTAAATCTGAAACTCCAGTACTTTGGCCACCTCATGCAGAGATGACTCATTGGAAAAGACTCTGATGCTGGGAAGGATTGGGCGCAGGAGAAGAAGGGGACAACCAAGGATGAGATGGCTGGATGGCATCACTGACTCGATGGACGTGAGTCTGAGTGAACTACAGGAGATGGTGATGGACAGGGAGGCCTGGAGTGCTGTGATTCATGGGGTCGCAAAGAGTCAGACACTACCGAGTGACTGAACTGATTGTTTCTTAAAGTTCCTATGTTCCTTTCAAAGCCCTGGGATAGAAAGTTCTTTCTAGTCTAAGAACCATGCATGGTTATATTTCTCCTGAGAAACTATCTTAATATACTATGGATGTTGCAAACTATCCAAAATAGTTTGAAGCACCCCTTTTACTCTCGTTTCCGAGAACATTCATTAGACACTTGAGCAAAAATCCCTGAGGGAAGACATTGTATGTACCAGTCTCACTTCTGCCTTCATCTTATCTGTCTGTTATTTTACCTTTGTTCTATTCCCGAAACCATGCAATCTTTAGTTTTACTTTATTACATTGTGATTTTACATATTTGTATAAGCTACATTTCCTCCTTTCTGGAATGAGGAAAAAAACAACAACAATAACAACAGAAATACATTTATAGAGAGAGGAAATTCGGTAAATAGATAAATAGATTTAAACACATTAAGAGTCACATATTTCAGTGGCATTTTACAAGAACTATACTATTGGGTAGCATTCTGCAACAGAATACCAGCAGGTCTGGGTCTCTCATTGGTAAAGAAATGCACCACAGGCCTGTCAGTCTCTTGTTACAGTTGTAATTTAGCTGCTAAGTCGTGTTCAACTCTTCTGGGATCCCACGGACTGTAACCTACCAGGCTCCTCTGTCCATGGGATTTCCCATGGCAAGAATACTGGAGTGGGTTGCCATTTCCTCCTCTAGGAGATCTTCCCTATCCAGGGATGGAACCCACATATCCTGTGTCTCCTACATTAGCAGACAGGCAGATTCTTTACCTCTGAGCCACCATGGAAGCCCCAGTCCATTGTGTGCATTACAGGAAAACAAATGAAAGTTATAGGCCATCACCTTCTTTTCTATACAATTATCCACTTGCCTTTATTTTCTCTACACATATTGAAAATGAAAACTAGGCTGAAGTAAACATTAGGGAACTTTTTGCAGTGAGTTTAGCTT